>NW_026267239.1:580927-581883 GCF_000697945.3 Frankliniella occidentalis
GGGGGCAGGGCGGGACGAAAACCCATCCTGTCCCTCATTAACGACCCCACCAACACACGCAGCGAGCTGCCTTTGGCACTGCCAGCCCGCCCGCCGCTCAAGTGTGCTCCAGAGCGAGGCTCGGCAGACCGAGCACGAGCAGGGCTGCAGCCCGGAGGCGGCGTCACCATGTGGCCTTACGGCGTGTCACTGCTCAAGTGCGGCGTCACGGTGTCAATGGCATCGATAAAGTTCCAACGTCGCGGCGGTATTGTGATTGTCTGCCTCCTTGAGTTATGCCTGAAGTTCCGGAACCGGCCTCTACCATTTCAAAATCTTACAACTTTAATTTTCCGCATGAGGCTTTCGCCTACCACTGCCAGAAAAGAAATCCCCTAAACACTGTTATTCGATTCATGTGACGTCACATCGGTTTCCATGTCAACGATCTCATATTGGTTAACACACATTGATGATGACACATTCAGTACAGCATGAGTCGACTAGGCTAAGCATTGTAAATTATTCAGCGACATTAAAAAATTAAGTGCAAGTAACATACATTAAATTGTGAGATGTCATCTCACAAGTAAAGGAACGCGACGTCACATGACTTGAGTAAGATTGTGCGTGATCGGGGAAAACGTGTCTATACGGGTTTCCTAGTAACTTAGTTACAAAAATTGTCCTTGGACATTTTGAGTGTACCTGCAAAATTAAGGCTGGTGCCTGCACTAAGTTACGGTTCTTAACTCACGACCTATCTATTGTAAATCGAATTTGAAGCTAAATAACTTAACGTCGGCCCGACCCACAACATTTCTTCTTTGCCAGTTCCCTATTCCCTGTAATCTTGCGAGGCGGCACACGCCGTTCCGCTCCGCCTCTTGGCGCGACAACACCCGCAGGGTCTCGTGTTTATCAAAGTGTCGCTCCTGATTGTTTGCCGAGCTCGACCTGCAGGCCCCGCCCCGCCC
>NW_026267239.1:581933-583090 GCF_000697945.3 Frankliniella occidentalis
ACCCTCAACTCAACCCCTCCTGCCAGCCGGACCTACAACTGCGGCCTGGTCTGGTTGGGTCGCTGTGATCACCACCAGAGTTCAGATGCCTTGCACCCCCCCCCCTCCCATATCATTCAATTCATTTTATTTGTGAAAGGTGAAATTCTATTAGATTGCCTCTGGTTGAAGTGAAATTAAATACCCTAATATTTCATTTTATTTCAAAATACATTTTAACTTCTGTCCTACGACAAGTATAACTTGTCGCTCTTCCATTCATTTCTATCAGATCTATCCGAGGCATTTGGAGGATCACGAGTTGCTGAAGTATATTTAATTTAAAGTTCTATAATGTATCGTATCATAGAGTTCAATTTCAATGCTTCCACAATTTTATTGGATATCATTACACACAATCTGTCTCAAGACAAAGCTTGTCAATTTAAGAAAATGGTATACCTTGTTCTGCTTTTGATGGGCCTATCCTACCTGAGTTTGCGATATTGGCTACATGATTGTTCGGTCCCTTGCAACTCCATGGCTATGGTAAAAGTAAGTTGTGTGTTTAATAATCGTTTTGGCATGTCCTATTGAATGATTAGGTGACTTCCAATCATTCTACAAGTAAAGACCATTTCATTTTGTTAAAATAGAAAAATTGAAAATTGGGATTTTTTTTGAAGTTACATAATTAAAAGTGTAATACAAGATTTGGATTCCTTTTCCAAAATCAAAAAGGAAATGTCTAATGCTCAAGGTCAATCAGAGTCGAAATGGCAAAGTTATTAGCCCTCAAAGGGGTAAATGTGCGCAAAAACGACCAAATTGTCAATTTGGGGGGCAATAACTCTGCCATTTCGATTCCGATCGTCTTGGAACATAAAACATTTTCGTTTTCTTTTGTCAAGATGACCCCGAAACAATAGTTACCTTTGCACATTTCTCCCGAACCCCGAACCCCCTCCTCCCCTCCAACTTACGTAAGTAAATACGTAAACAATTCAAAATATCACTTTCGTTCCTTTTCACCGGACACCGGCGAAACTTGGTAAGTCGAGCTCCGCAACTCAAAAACTAAAAATTTCACACTCGGTTTGACCATCTGACATTATGATCAAGTGTGAGAGAATCAGAAAGTCTCGAAGTGGACGCTGGAGCTATTTGCGTGTTCGCGC
>NW_026267239.1:588295-589698 GCF_000697945.3 Frankliniella occidentalis
CCCCTCCCACCACCACCACCACCCCGCCCGGCGCGGGCTCCATCCCCGAGTTTACGAATCTGGGATTCCGCAGACGTGTATCTGATACGCGTGCGAATGAGGGTGGGCCGGGAGTACAACGTATATACAGAACGAACGGGACCCGGACGAAGGCGGGGCTGGGTGCGGAGAGAAGACCGGGTCGCGAGCATATGTTCCAGCCTTCCGTTTTCTTTTGTGCGGGTATTTGCGTCTTTAAGCGCGGCTCGCGTGTAGGCAGCCGCGGAGCACAGTCCCCCACAAAAACACGCACCGAAAAAAAACAACAACAAAAAAAAAACGACGCGTGTGTAATCCCGGCAAAGGAGAAAAGGTGTCGTGGGACTAAAATGGCGCTCACCACAAAACATCATACCATAATCCCTGTCTGGCACGAGACATGTGGTACGATGCCGGTGTCCCATATCTGCCGTACCCGGTGCCGCATGTCAAGGAGGTGAACCACTCCCCCGTGCTGCACCCCGACTGCACTGCTCTCGGCACTGCTGCTGTGTGTGCCAGCTGAATTACCTCCAGCCCGGCCCGGCCCGCCCTGCCCCGGCCCGCGAGCAACACACCGTGTAAACAGGGTAATAAACACTTTGGGAACTACTTGTGTAATCTTTAGCGCCTGGAGAAACTCATGGGTGAGCTCACAGCAGCGCGGTGGGACTTGCCTCGTACGCCAGAGGGCGTCGCACGGGGACGGCGCACTGGGGCGGCGCACGGGGGCGGCGCACGGGGGCGGCGCACGGGGGCGGCGCACGGGGGCGGCGCGGGTAGGGTGACCGGGCGGGGCGGGGTGTGTGAAAGAGGGCGCTAAACGGCCGGTAGAATCCCGGGACTCTAAGAATATTTACGAATTGTGTTTCTTTGCTCCCATTACCTTTCTTTCGGGATTGCTCGTTCTCGCTGCAGGGCCACAGGGCCGCAGGGGCGAAGGGAAGAAGCAACCAGTACTTTTACCTGTAGCTTGAGAAAAAATAAAAACTGATTCTTGTACTATTCAGTACTATTTCATGCAATGAATAATTATTACATTATATTGCATTCACACAGGTTTAGAACTGTAAAACAGTGCACACTGAAATTTTTCTGTTCTGTGTATGTCGACAAGGCGAGAGGGCGAGAACCAAAGAGGGCGGCGGGCGGGAGAAGGGTAGATTCAAAACCAACAATTTATTTTCTCGCCACTCAACATTTCGGCGGCGCAGCGATACCATCGCTGCAGCAGCAGCGTTTAGTAAACGAGCGGGAATGCAAATGAGGGCGTCCTGCCTGAGAGAGAGAGGGGGGGGGGAGCGAGAGAGAAGGATAAACCACATCGTGTTAATGGCGCTTGCACTCTCAGCTCAGTAGCGTAGTTACTCACAATCAGGGGTTAA
>NW_026267239.1:590963-594572 GCF_000697945.3 Frankliniella occidentalis
CCGCCCCACCTTGCCCCAGCAACGGTGCGGGCCCGACCCACAGGACTCTAAATCGGGGCCCCCGGACAGACTCGTGAATTTTTTAGGCCGCAAACGGCCAAAAAGACCGTGGCGGCGGCATGTCTCATGCACTCCCTGTTGTCCGGCACTGCTCCCAGGGCCGACTCCACCCCAACAACAACATCTCCCTCCTCTCGGGCGAGGGCTGGCGGCGTCGGGCGTGCATTTAATCGCCAAACGCAGCCGAGGGCAGTCCGCCCCGCCCCTCCCTGCCCCGCCCCGCGCCACGCCCGACCGGGGAATGAAATAGAGCGGAGGGCGAGGGGTCGTAATCGAGTTTCGTCTCAAGTTAGCGCCCCGGGCCGGGCCGGGCCGGGCGGGGCGGGGCGGGGACCAGTCGCTCAGGCGTAAGAGTTAACGCTTATACGGTCCCGCTGTCTCGCGGCGCCCCCGGCTGACTCTGGGGTGCCGCCGGGGGTCCCTGCGCGCCGCCTATGTGTCCCCGGAGGTGCTAGAGTCGTCCACTTCCTCCGCGCTCCCCCATTAGTTGGGCTTCCGGGCCAAAGCTGGACTCGACAATATGGTCCATTGACAGTGCAGACGAGCGGCTGCGTATGCCTCGACCAACCAGCGCGGGTATTCCCTGTTTCGAAAAGTGTACGGCAGTGGCAGGGGCAAGGACCACGCGCTCCGCTGATCTCGGCGCTGCATGTACGTGTGTGCTCGCGAGGGCGTGTGCGTGCGTGTACGTGTGCGTGTGAACGCGCTGAGAAAAATATGAGCCGCCCAGAGTCTACTTGTAATTTGCGGCGGATAGCGGAAGAATCGCATCTATCATTCCTGTCTTCTCCCGCTCTTCTTCCCCATTCTTTCTCTCTCGCTCTTCCTTCTCTTTTTTTCTCCTTCTGGTCTCGTCCAACTTTCGGACCCTTTCCTCTCTCGTGTGGATCTTTGGCGGGGCGTGGCGGTGGTCGTGTAGGCCTGGAGGCTATGTGCCGCGCCCCGGCCCGCCTTGCTCCGTCACGCCACGCCTGTGAGGGGCGCGCGCGGCCCCAAGCGCTTGTCATCATATATCACACACTCAAGGTGTATTTAGGAATTAGTTGCTCGCTCTGCAGGAAAGATAGTGACGGTGACCCCCCCCCCCTCCTTCCTTTCACCCTGCCCACCGCACCGCCGCTCGACAGACGGTATCGCGTAAATAATTTATGGCCACTGAACAAGCCCACGCGCGCCGGCGAAAATTTGCGAGCGATTTTGCACGACGACAGCAGCAAGACTTACTCCTGAGGCACGGCTGCGAGGATGTGCTCGGCTGTGCGAAAGTGTATGTGTACCCCAGTGTCGTGAATGGTTTTCGAATATTATAGGCTGTTCTGTGCATGATCTACGTGGGCAAAACGGGGGCAAAGGGGGTTGGGGAGATTTTCCCCAGGCCCCCATCAGAAGAATTTATAACTTCCATTGAGTGTCGTGGAGCCATAATTTTTGTGCCTTCCGGCGGTAATATTATCAATAAGGTTGGGGTGAAAATAATACGGTATCTTCCTGGCCACGTGGATGATGGACAGCTCCTAAGAAGGGATAGTCCTGAAAGTCCGTCCGTTTTTACCTGAGATTCATTCGACCCACTGCGGGACCTTGGCGCCTGCGAGTCTCAGGGTAGGCAAGCCCGCATTTCACGCATGCACAGCGAGCAAGATCTTGCCTACCTATCAGGCGCTATGAGAGCTGGCACGGCTACTGTCGGACGTACTTTCTGGATGATCCCTGAGAGGAAGATCAAATTAGATCACGAGCGATTTACATCGACCCTCTACAACTTCGGCCAAAATTTTCTCACTTAATCTACTCATCAATATGAGTGAAAAACCATTGGCACAACCCCCCAAAAAAATTTATTGGCGGAGATATGATTTTTTGAAGATTTTAGTCACTTTTTGTACTAAAATAAGGTTTACATTGAAAAATTGCGCTTTCTCTTGCTGTATGGGTCCCAGAGGCAAATAAATGTCATATTCTGGTAGGAAATTGTCTAAGGTTTCCAAAAAGGGGTAGAACTTTAGTGTTTGGGGTGAATGTATGGTAGATATTGAAGCCCCAAAACTTTTGCAGGCCTTTCTAAGATCTTTGGGTTTTTTGGGAAGAAAAAATCGTAAAATGTTTTCGTTATATGATTTGAAAAGCTAAAGGACCATACTATCAGATAAGAAAATAAAAAAGGGTGGGTCGAGCCCTTCCTGAGGAGCTAGGCGCCTTAGAAAATGACCCAAATTTGGGGTTTCGGAAATTCGGGAAATTCTCTATCTAATGGGTAACTCGCCGAGTTAGGACCCTTTGGGCTAAAATTTCGTCCGTTTGCCTCTATCTTGCACCGTTTAGGCGCTAGAGTGTTCTTTTCGACGAAAATACGGTGAAAATGACCACGTTGCACATGAAAACGTACAAGGAGGTGTCCAATCGTAAAATGTCAGAGGAAGTACCCCCCCAAAACAGCACATTCTGAGTCTGATTCTACCCTCCGATTTACCGTATCTTTAACCGTTTAGGAGCTAGAGGTAGATATATTGAAAACAACTGCAAAAAGTCAAGTTTTAAGACTGTTTGACAAACAATGTATGTCGACAACCAGCAACAGGGCGGGCTCTTTGGTCAATTCGCAGTTACAGAAACTTTCCTTCCTGTGTACGAAAAGACGCGTAGCTTTTTACGGCACTCTGATTTACTTCGACTCCGGGGTTAAAAATGGAAGCTCACCGGATGTTTTGATAAAGTTATCACAGGAGAAAAAAAAATGTTAATGGCCTCCGAAAGAAGTCAGAAGTACCAATAACTAATACCTGCCAAAAAGACCAAGAACAAAAAAAAAAAAAAACTTCAACTTTAACTTTTTAAAGGATTAACGCTGAACAACAATTTTTGACTTTTACAGGTACGAAAGTACAATCGTCTGAAAAAATGGAATTACGTCTTTCTATTTTAGGAATGATCGTCACAGTCGTACCCTCCCTCCGCCGCTGCCCTAGCACTCTATACGGGTCTGGGTCTGAACCCGACGCTCACACCCCAGTCCGCTGGTACGCCCGGCCCGAGCCCGGCCGCGGGGGCCAAGGGGCCAGGCGGGGAGGCTGGTCGGTCGGGTGGTACTGGTTCATGTTCGGCGCCGTGCCAGCTCCACTGCCAACAAGTTCGCCGAGTCGTAAATTTCTTTCAAAATAAACCGGCGCGCGCCCTCCTGCTAGGGGGGCAGAGCCCTGGGCTGGTGTCGAACCCAGGGCCATTTGTCGACTGTATTGAGCTCCTCCTCGCCGTGGCCCCGCAGCCGCCTCCACCCTCCCAAAGCTTCCGCTGGCGGAATCCTTTCGCCTCGTCTCACGCGATATCACCGAGCAGGGGGGCGGCAGAAGCCTTAGCGAAAACCAGCGCGCACTAACTTGCCTTCTGAGGCGGCCGGGGGAGCGGTAAAGGGTAATCCATCCAATTAACGAAAGCTCAAACTGTAAATGAGTCCCCCCGCCCGGCCGACCGCGCTTCTGCCGCTTCTGCCTCGCTGGCTTCTCGCCGCGCGCCCCTTGTTGCCGCGCTCCGATGGCCCCCGAGTGGGATCGC
>NW_026267239.1:603247-604420 GCF_000697945.3 Frankliniella occidentalis
CCCACCCCGCCCCGCCCCAAGCCGCGCCACAGCAGCGCCCTGTGAAAAGGCGAGGAGGAAGACTGGGAGCTATGGATGGCGGCGCGGCGGAGCAGCTGCGAAGGGGGAGGCTTTTAACAAGACCGTTTATGAGGCTTGATGTTTTGTTCGACAGCCCCGGCGACCGGCAAACGGGCCACCGCGAAAGCGCTGCTCCCTACACTCGGGCCCTCAGTGCCTCACTTTCTTCCTTTCCTTTTTTTTATTCCTTTCTACACGAAGAAAAAGATCGTCGGAGGGGCTGGCATGAGGCTGCAGCAAGCTTGGGATAAGAGAGCAAAGGAAACTATCTCGCACCCACCCCCTTGCTCCGTCTTCCTCACTCCCACTCGTTCGCTTACACTCTCTCTCTCCCTCCTCCTCCTCCCTTTATCTCTCTTGCCGTGAGCACCGGTGCACCGGACGCTACACACATGTCTAATCCACTATCAATTTAAAAAAATAAAAAAAATAAGCTGGTACAATTATTTGCTTACGGCGTATGGCCTGGACGATATGAACCCGTACCGACGCGTCCTAACAACAATATTCTATCTACGGAGCGTCGTTTTCAAAATATCCTATCTACAAAGCGTCGTTTTCACAATGTCCTATCTGCTATGATTTTCTTCAGCAGATAGGACATTGTGAAAACGACGCTTTGTAGATAGGATATTTTGAAAACGACGCTCCGTAGATAGAATATTGTTGTTAGCACGCGTCGGTACATCCCATCGTTAATTGTGTGCGGCAGTGTACAGTGCACAATAAGTATATTCCGTAAGCATTTACGGTGGGATTTTCTACCGTAGGTATTTACGGTAGGATAAATTTTTAACAGTGCCGGCAGCAGGCTCCTGAGAGCAGGCCTACCTGGGGAAAAGCGGCAGCATCAGACGCCCTCCATGTGAATTCTGCTACTTCATCCCCCTAGGGGTGGCGGCTCGCAACTTTTTGGGCGTTAAGCTTGTTGTTGTTGTTGTTGTTGTTGTTGTTGTTGTTGCCTGACGTGCAAATCACACACCGGCGGAGCGTGAGCAGAGAATGAGTTTCTCGCTATGCAAATCTGCAGGCAGACCATCCGTCACTGGGCGAAAGCCTGTCCGGGAGCGAACACGGCTCGGCCGGAGTGTGCGTGTGTGCGTGGGGGGGGGG
>NW_026267239.1:610255-610820 GCF_000697945.3 Frankliniella occidentalis
CCCGTGTCTTCCTAAGTTCACCACATAAAACTGATTTGAGGGGGCAATAACTCCCTTTTGACGTGTACACATGATTCTCGAAATACTTGATTCCCAGTTATTCCCGTCCGTTTTAATTTATTCCTTAGGTTTTCCTAGTGGCAGGAAACGCTTATTTCTACTAATATATACCAGTCCCACTTGTTTCCAGCTTAGTTTAAGCGATTTATGTTGATTTCGATTAATTTTTATCCAGATGATTCCCAGGCAGGTGTACACATGATTCCCGGAGTTATTGCCCCCTCGAACTGATTGCAACGCGATTCCCATTATGTCAGTCACTCGTTTTGCTTTGCTGCGACCCCACCTCTCAGCTCGGCACGGTTTACCTCACTCTGCTGGCTGGCTGGAGCGTGGGAGGACCCGTGTGCAAAAGGACTCCGTGTTCCTCTTGAGCTCTGCTGCCCCCCTCTCCCCCCAAAGCCGAGTGGGGCTAACAATTAAACGTGAGGGTCCGCTTGCCGTGCTGAGAGCGCGCTGGGGAGCAAGCGGGGGTGTCAGCGGAAGAGGGGGGAGGGGAGGGAGG
>NW_026267239.1:610870-617283 GCF_000697945.3 Frankliniella occidentalis
CCCCCCCCTCCCCTTTCACCCGCGGTATAAGTTTCATTATGGAGCGGCATCGACGGCGAATGGGAGGAGGAAAGAGGACTGAATGGTGCGGCGGTCGCCTCGCGGTGACGCCCAAAAAATAATATCGAGACTCTCCGCCAGCGGAAAGAACAGTAATGGAATTTTCACGGCTCAGAGGCCCCGGGCCGCCCGGCCGCGCGTCGCGAGCGCCTGCTCCCCGCCACCGCCCGCGCCGTCGCCGGTTTGATAAGAAAGCAGGACGGGGAGAAAAAAAAGAATTCCCGCCACTCACTCTTGTGGACTCGAGCGGCGAAACTTCTCTTTCCTGACACAATTTGGCTCATTTGTTGCACAGCCGTTCCGCCGCTCTCCCCGCGTCGTCCGGCTCGGGCGCTCGTCGCGGCAAAGTGCCGCAACTTTCTCTCTATTACCGCAAGTAGTGGCGGTGGTTCGGGCGGGAAGGAGGGGTCAGCGGCGCCGCGTGGCGCGGGGGCGCGTCGGCGTCGTCTCCGCAAACTTGTACCTCTTCGCCGTCGGGCCGCTCACATCGGACGGGCACAAAATCCGCGTGGTCCTCCTGCAACAAGAGCAAAAATAAATGCCAACAATTTAATGATACAGCTCCATGAAACCCTTCATGAGAAACACAGATTAAAACTGCCAATTTGCTTTTGTAATTTGTAGAGTGACTTACACGAAATAACAGTAGGAGTAAGAGTTTTAAACCGTAAATTTTAAGTAAGACGTAAATTTACGAAGTGGGTTTTGTAATAACGAAGTTACACATAGTACTCACACGTCGTAAATGTACGCGGAAATAGTTTTTGCAGTGGCCGACTTCGCTTACCGCTTGTCGGCCCTTTTCTTTCAAACTGTGGCAAAGCTATCGGCCCTCTACAGCTATGAAGGAAAAGTTAAGGTATAGTTTGGAGGCCATGGCCCACGCCCCCACCCGCTGTAACTAAAGGCGGCGGCGGCAGGGACGGAGGGGGCAGTACCTCGCCAAACCGCACCACGGCCTACAAAGACGCCCTCCCTCTGCCCCCTTCCCGTTCAGCCCCGTTACCTCTCGCGCCCTCTCGCTCCAGTCGGGGGCAGAGAGCGTGTCGTCCTGGAGGAAGGCGGCGGCCGCGGTCGCGCCAACACCGGCGCGACAAGAGGCAAAATCTGTTGCTGCCGCCTGCTGCCGCACTAGCTCCTGTTGCGTGGGGCCTTCGGCTCGGGCCGGCGGGGCCCTCCTACAAGCAGTGCACCACTCTGCACACCGCGTCCATCATTGATGAGCTTGCGGCGGTCGCGGTCGGGTGCGCGCCCACCCCATGCGCCCGCGTGCGTGCGAGCGAGAGCGAGCATAAATTAAACAAAAGCGAGAAAAGGTAGAGGGGATAGAGAGGTGTTTGTGTGCGGGGGAAATGAGCGGGATGCAGCAGCAGCGGATTGGCCGGTGAAAAACAACACAACATAAGCGTCAACAATAACAATAGAAAACGGCACAGAGAGGCAGGGATGGGTCGAACCTCAATATGATGTAATTTTAAATCGGGTTCCCAATCGGATCATCGCCGCGGACTGACCGAGGCCCTAGTACGATTGAATCGTCGCACTATGCGAGCGGGCGTGGTGGGGCGTGGCGGGGCGTGGAGGGGCGGGGCGCTAACGAGGTGGAGCCGAGCGCAATCGCCGAATGAGATTTGTTTTTCTGAATGAAAATCAGTGGTTTGGTCAGTGATGGAAGGCAAGTCACCATGATTGCAGCACGGTAGTGGTGACTGGACGCCCGACAGCTATGCGCGGCTGTTTGGCAGTCCATACTGATCAACACTATTGACTGCTGAAAAGACTGGATAGAAATATCACTAACCCCCCACCCTCCACCCGAAAACAGCAAAATATCGTTAAAAGTACACATGGTTCGAAAGTTTTGTTTCACTTTTTGTTTGCAAGACTAAGGAAGAGCCTTCCCTTTAATACAAGTGGTTATAAACCGAAATGGTGCCCTCTCTCTCTCTCTCTCTCCCCCGCGCTCACAGGCTTTTTTTTTTGTTTCATCCCGCGAGAGCGTATAAAAGCCACTTGGTCGCTTTTTTACGGCCCGTAATCCGTTGGGTGATTCAGAGTGTTTCTTTTTCTCTGCTCGGTATTCTTTTTTTCTTTACTTCTTTTCCTTGCGGCATTTTTCCTCTTTTCCTCTCCCTCTCGCATGTGACGTGGATTAAAGGCATTTCAGCTTACGTAGAAGCTTTGGCACCGCAAGTCAATCAGAGCGAAAAAAAATACAAAAAAAAAACACATCCTAACGACAATGGGCCGCGGGGCTCGACTGAAGGAGCCCAACTCGACATAGCCACCCCTTACCCTGCCCCACCCCCACCACGCCATCTTGGCCGCTATCTAATTTCACACAGCTGTTCACACAACACAAATGGTGTTGCCATGCGCGTTAGGAAACTTTATTTTTACAAAAAAATAATAATATTGTACACCTCCTGAGGGTTAGGCATGGCCATAGTCGCGGTGGCCCGCGACGGCCTGCTGACGTCAGAAGGTTTGGTTGAGGCAAAGGCAAGGGCTGTGAAAAGGGAGATCATGAGAAAGAGAGGGGGAGAAACAGAGAGGAAAATGTGAGGTATCGGCAAGAGAGAGACAGAGAGAAAGAGAGAGAGAGAGAGAGAGAGAGAGAGAGAGAGAGAGAGAGAGAGAAGGGTGTACAATCAACGAGAAAATGGTCGCGCGGAAGTGGAGATGGCGACGGATTGATTGGACGGGGTGGTGACGATGTGGTGGTGGTGGTGGCCTCGGTGCGGGCGGCGCGCTCTTTATTTTAAGTAAATGGACATTCACCTGGAGACTGAAATGGGGTTGGTGGGGAAACGACAAGGGCGAGCAAGGGGGTGATAGAAGACAAATGACTGGTGGTCTTTAGCCGGTTGGAGGGAGAGGGGAGAGAACTACTGTATGTTACAGGGAAAAAGCGAAGGAAAAGATGTGGTCACGGAGACAAGGAGGAAACAACGAAAGATAGAGTTTCATAAGGAAGAAAAAGCGTTTCGAAATGTTGTCTTTTTCCCTTCTTCTCAGTAGTTGGTCGTCGCGTTCTCCCTTCTCCACCCCACTCTCTACGGCTATATAAAAAAAGAAAGAAAGCGTCGAGCAGCAGAGCGAGCGCTGGTTCACTGCCGTGCCAGGCAGGTCGGGCCAAGCCGAGCCGTGCAATTCTCCGTGAACACGCTCGCCACGCTCTGTCCCCTTTACTAATGACCTCCTGCAACCACTGCCAGCGCAGCTGAGCAGAGTAGAGTAGAGCTGAGCAGAGGCGCAGAGCTGAGCGGAGCTGAGCGGAGCTGCCAACACGTTGTGTTGCCCAACCTGTTTGGTAGCGCAGTGCACAGCCAGCGTCACTGGATAACCTAGAAACGGGCGGAGAGAAAGAAAGAGCAGGGTAAAAAGAAGCAGAGCAGAAGAAAAGAGAGTAGCTTGAAAAAATTTCGGTGCGATTTTTCTTTTTTTATTGTTGTATGCTTCCTTGTAAAATTACAAATGGCACATTTGTGTACTTTCTGGTAGCAAATAATTTCAGGCTCCTTTCGAATCAGTTGTATAGTGTAGCATGACTCCAGGGTCCAAAAAAAGTTGTCAGAATTTCTAGGAGTGCCAAAAATATTGCAAAGAAAATGCTGAAAATCTACATTTTCGCAGGTACCATTGAGAGCCAGTGCAAAAACACTTACGCATCGAAAGCGGCCGTAGGGATTCCAGCTTGCCTAGCGTGGCTGCCTGCAGGCCAGACCCCCCTGCGCTTGCTGATGGGTCAGCAGCTCTCACTTGACGTGCCGGAATCCCAACGAGTTAGTTACCGTCCTTGAATTAGATAAGTTTCCGGCACTCGGTCCACAGTTGTTTGATTGCGTGCGTTTGATCATCGGCTCGATCCGCAAGGCGTCCCCCGGCGGCCCGTCCGAAGGGTAAAGGAGGGGATGAGGCCCGACCCACGCCAAATGTAAATTTGCGTAGCAGGATGGCCGTCCCCTCTCCCCTCCCCGCTCCCTCGACTTGGCCAACTCGATTGTAGCTGGGCAGCTCGGCTCGGCCTGCTCCGGCAGGTCGGCAGGGGCGTATAGGCCTCCGCACATCCCTCCAGTAATCCCGCAGGATAGGCTGGGCTGGGCCCCTACACCCTACACCCCTACACGGGGAAGAGGACGAGACCGACAGGAAACACGACCGCCCCCCGGCTAGACGAGTAGCCAAAGAGGTCACGTACACCGCCAGTAACGAACCCCCTCGCTAAAGACAGTTAAACGCAAACAACAATCAAAATGATGCTGAAAAGAAAGTTTGAATCAACAATGATGGGATGCAAGAAGATGATACAGATTTCAGACCAGTGCCTGGTTCTGACATTAGGAGGGAGTTGATGGGACGAGCAAGAAGTCTAAATCAGTGTCAAACGTATCATCTGCTAAAAAGTAGGGGTTATGGCAAAGTTGCCGCAGGGTATCGACCAGTCTGTTTTTGTTTGCTTGTATTCGCGGCCCGGCCCGCTGGGCCCGCTGCTTTCCAACTTAATCATTGTGGCCCATAAAGTTCCATCATTATCCCCCCTCCCTCCCTGGCTCCAGGGCCACGAGCAGCACGGGGCCACAATGGACGCCACCCACCTCCAGCTCCAGCCGAACAGCGATGAGGAACGGAAAGGGTTGACAAGAGTCAATTGTTTCAATGATGAACTTTTGAGGAGGGGGCAAAATGAGATTCGCAGTCTGCTATTAACTCAGAAAGTTGGGATCAGACTGACATTTTGTACTTAATTCATGATACATACTGTATGCGTTCCATGTCAATTTTGAGACTACTGTATTGGAGTGGGCATTGTTATCTTTGTATGTTTCTAACGTTCCCCTTTGTTTTCTTTTTCTGCAGGATGCGGCAGGCTGGGGGCTGCGCCGTGCTGGGGGCGGCTGCTCGCGGCTGCTCGGGGGCGGCTCGGAGCCTGCGGGGGCGGCTGGCCCGCGGGGTCGCGTCGGGCTCGTGAGCCGCGTGAGCACTGAGCAGCCGGGGAGCGGAGCGATGCTGGCCGGCCGATGACGGGCTCAGGGGGCCTAGTGCGTCATGTCCGCCGCCAAGAGGCTCGTCTTGTCGCTGGCCGGGCGGCGGGGCGAGGGTTCGAGTCCCGCCGCCGCCTCCACGGCGGGCTCCTCGACGCGCCTGGTGGACCGGGCCGGCTCGGGCTCCGGGCCGGGGGGAGGACCCGGGCCGGGCACGCCGGCGGGCTGTGGCGTTGGCGCGCCCGGCGGCTCGGCCGGCTCCGACCTCGAGGAGATCGCCATCGTGTCCAACGCCTCTGGGGGCCAGGTCAAATACGGATCCGGAAACCTGTCCTCCAACGGGCCGCGGCTGGTGCCAGGTGAGTGTTGTTAATATCCATGTTGGGCTTTCTTTCTAAGCGGAATGAGGTTGCTGCGCAGGTTTTGATCACGTCTAAATTTGCATTATTTCTTTTCTATATGAAATTCACAATGAACAGGCCCTTTTCAAGCACGACTATTATTATACATACGGACTTTTTTGAGGCATGCCTCGCCTCATCCTTTTGCGAGCTGGGGAGCTGTGGAGAGAGGCAGCGGGCGGACGTTCTGGACTGGGGCTTGGGCGTGAGGTTGAGAGTGGCGCTCTGCCAATCTGGCCCGGAGGGACACAGACAAACAAACAAAAAATAACGCTAACTAGGAAAAATTAGGGGCGCCTTCGTTGTCCTCTCTCACGCTCATACCCGTCGCCTTTTTCTTTTGCAACTAATAGCCTCTCCCATTCCTCACTAAATTAAATTAACATACATTTTTTTGTGTGACTAAGAAATAAATTGAGATTTTTTCCTAACATTTACTTACACAGAAATAACTATACATATGCATCCGAAACAGAAATAATTGTATACTTTTCAGTTGCTTTTCGTCAGAGGGTATACCGTAGGTACAAAGTGGACCTGCGGCCTGCGGGCACGCGCCAGCGCGGGTTCCCTCTGAATCTGAATGGCGCAAGCTCTTTCTTCCTCTCTCTCCACCCGCCCACCCACACGCACAATAGGCCGCGCGCGCCCTCCTCGTGGACAGCCCCCCCCCCTCCCCCTCCTACCCCTACTGCTCATGGCGTCACTGCTGTGGTACGGCCTGTGTTTTAAGGTCGCGTCATAAACTTTGCCTGCGCATCATGCCACGTCATACCTCCCCCCTCCCCCCTCTCCCCTGCCCGGCCCGACTCTCCCTCGTCGACAGGAATACGAGCCCGTAGCGGGGGCGCTGGATCAGCCCTCCAGATTACGACCTCCCGCTCCTCTACGACTCGCAGCAGCCAATCGGCACCGTGTTCAAATCACGGGCCAATCCTCTGTCGGTGCTTTTTCCTCTTTCCCCCTC
>NW_026267239.1:622311-626509 GCF_000697945.3 Frankliniella occidentalis
AGAAAGGGGGGAGCTGTCTCTTGCTAGAATACATTTCCGCTCTTCCTCGGGGCAGAGCGCAAAGCAGAGAAGCGTCGATCCGTCGGCCGGTCGCGGTAAAAAGGGGAGAGGGGGAGGCGTCGGACGCGAACAACACCACGCGTCAATCCCCAGAGTCGACCTGGGGGTCAGCTCAGTGTGTGCGTTTGTTTCTTTGTTTTTTCGTATATGAGTAGAGAGACGGAGAGAGTGCTTTTCGTGGAAGAACCGATTGCTTTGGTTCATGCCCGATTAATTTCTCGTAGGATATACTGTCAGTGCAGTATAAGCAGTGCAAATTTGGGGGGATTTGAGCCACCTTCTTCCCTCACTGTTCCTGCGTACGCCAACTTTTTTCCAGCTCCGCATCCTTCTGCAGTGAACGTCTTCTCTCCCAAGATCAAACAGACAGCAAACTCGTAAACTGACCAAGCTCGGATACCGTACCGAGGCACCCGGCACCCCCGTTCTCTTCTCCCCTCCCTTAAACGGACTCCTGCCCCTGCCCCAGCCTCCGCACGCTAACAATAGCAGCAGCAGAAGCAGTGAGCAGCATCTCCTGAGGAACATCTCCTTCATATACACTGCACAGACAACTGTTCACTTAGAATACGCAGCGGAAGAGATGCACGAAAAAAGAAAGAATTCTTATTTGTGAGGATCAACTCCGTTCGATAGGCTTAATTCGATAGCTGGAATCGAGAATCCGATACCCACAACCAGGAGTTGGTTGTCACGACTGAACACTTGTACGAATAGAACAAACACCAGCTTGGTTCTATTCGTACAGGTGTGCGATCGTGACAACCAATTAACTCCTGGTTATCGAATTTTCGATTCCAGCTATAGCTGTTCAATATATTGAATTAAGCCCACCAAATAAAATTGATCCCCACGACAAAGCCTTTTTGTTTCGACTGCACAACAAAGTATATATGGGGTACTACTTCGAATGCGCTCCAGCGTTGCAGGTTTGCCTGCACGGTAAAATCAATGTCTAATTTTTTGAGGGGAAAGGGAAAACTTTGAAGAACTCCCTTGGTTTGAGGAAGGCTGCTCAGATTTCGAGGAGGTCTCAAAAAATAAGGGGTTTTTCCTTATTTTTTGAGGGGGTTCCATATTATCTAAGGTGAAATCTGAGGAGTTTCCCTCAGACATGGAAGGCCCTCAAAGTTTTCCCTTTTCCCTCAAAAAATGAGACGTTGTTTTCTCCGTGTGGACTCCATTTTCTCGTAAAACGACTTAGCCCCTGCGATTCCCGCTACACTCGGAATGGAGCGCATTCAAAGAAACACCCGGTACACTTGTAGGTTCGCAGTGTACACCTCCCCCCCTCCTTTTCTCAATCTGCTGATCCAAAGCCTAGGCCCGCTACCCCTAAATGGACGACCAGCGTCTAAGACCGTCTTAGGGACCACCTGAGTTGGGCTGGGTGCGGGACGGGCGGGGGTGGCTGTAACTGCCTCGTCGGGATTTGCACTATGGCCTAGCGAAAAGAGGCTCCTCCTTTCGGGGTGGAGTTTTGTCACAAAATCACCTTAGAACACATTACATTAGAAAATCGTCACTATTATCTTTCGTATTTGTTCAGCCTTATTTTGCAAGGTATTTTAACAACAGCACTGAAAACTGCGTAATAACGCATGTCGATCATAACGCGGTGCACATTTCAGTTTTAGTGGCGTATTTTCTAAACGAGCCCTGAAATTTAATTTTTGAAGCACCACTAAATTTTCTGTAAAATTTCCGATTAAACGAGCCTACATATGATAGGGTTCTGAACAAAGGTTCTCTGAGAACACGTCTTATTCCGTGTTATTATTTGAACTCCGAACCCTATCACATGTAGGCTTGTATGATTGGAAATTTCGCGGGCAATCCAATGGTGCTTTCGAAAATTAAATCTCAGAGCTCGTTTAGAAAATATTTCACGAAAACTGAAATGTGCACCGCGTTATCATCTAGTGATCTACATGCGTTATTACGCAGTTTTCAGTGAGGGTGTATCAGAACACACACATCTATGCACTCACACAACAAAATGCATAAGGGTTTAGTCTATGATTTTGCGAAACTTGGCCAACATTTTCCGTACAATACACCCATTAAAATACCGCAGGGAGGCTTTGTCAGGGACGCTAGCTAATCGCGCCGGTATAGCCATCCGCACTGGTCGTCACCGCGGCCGCCCATTAGCGCCCCTCCGGCCCAGTCCAGCCAACACCGCACCACGACCCACTTCGGCCTGCCGCGGGCCTCGCGGGCTTGACAGGCTCTTGTGGCGACGCGAGACGAGGTATAGACAATAAATTGCATTGAGCAAATGAAGCAAACATATTTGCCTACGCACGACATCAAGGAGCCTTTTGGCGAGTGCAATGGTGACGAGCTTTGAGACGGCGAACCAATTCGTTGAACACTCATTTGTAAACACATATAATGCGGAAGGAAATTCCTCGGAGAACGAATCTTCACGCTAACCCCCCCCCCCCTCCCCCCACACACACAATAACGATAGTTGTTGGTCCTCGATTTTTCAAGTACGTATGTCTTGATTCAAGTAATATGTGCCTGAAAATCTAGGCTAGGTACAGTGTACTTAATCGACTTGATCCTAAAACTCAGATTTTAAGTTAAATCCTTCGCAAGGTTTTCTCAACGCACATTTTGGCGAGCATTTTTTGACGTCATGCCGGAGGCTTCCAGCCGTTCTTTAACGTGCTGTTCAATCTGGCAAAGAAGTCAGAAAACATGCGAGTACTCTCTGCAGTTGTTGTCCTGAAACTGCATAGACAACACAGACGAGGCGAGGGCGAGCAAAGCGAAGGCAGCAGGGCCGAGCCGCGAGGTCGCCAGAGCCTGGGGTGGCGGGGCGTGGCGGGGCGTGGCGTGGGCGGGGCTGTTTTGTTGTGGTCGGCTTCGGGGAGGCAAACATGACCCGCGCGGTCAGCTCAGCTCCGCTCAGCTCTCTCGGCTCGCTATTGACGGCGGCGTCGCCACAATACTGTGGCGGCAAACGCATAATGGCCTAAACGGGTGCCCCGCCCCGCCCCGCCGCGCCCCGCCACGCCACCCTCTCGCGATCACCCCCGATCACCGTCAGGACGGATACGCTGCGCCGGGGCCGGAGGTGATGCGGGCGCGCTCTTCCGCCGGAACTCCACCGCGCTCACTTCCGGGAACACCCTGGCTATGTGCTACTCTCTCCTTATCACCCGACACCCCTCCACGCCCCTCTTTTATCTCGCCCCCACCCCCCTCTCTCTCTCTCCTTCTCTGAGCTCGGTTGGCACGTCCAACTGGTCCAAGGATCACCTACGAGGAGGAGCGCGGAGTGTGTGAAACGGAATATGGAATCCACCTGTCTGTCGCTCACATCCCAGCGCGACGCGATACCCCCCTCTTCCTACGGCGGCTGGCGCGCCGGTGCGAACAAACAAACATGTATCGGGTGTATCTTTACGTGCCTTCCAGTGCAGCGGATTGAATACTCGCTAAGACTGCAGGACCGCGGGCAATTTTCTTCGGCGATCAGGGAAACCTCAAGGTTGGGGGTATTTCTTTGCGAGTGTCCTGCAGTCGTCGCTATTGAGGATTTTAGTGTTTTTAGTCGGTGGTGGTTTTCAGAGTCCAAAGGAAGAGGAGTACGCTCCGTGAGGTGCGCGTCGCCGGGTTGCCGGGAGTGCAGAGCGGGGTGGGGCGGAGTGGGATTAAGAGATTCTGAGATGAGACGGGAGCGGCGTTGCCGACGCTGAGCCGGTTCCGTGCCACCTCCAACTCCCGCTACCCGCTACTACTGCTCCCCAAGTTTTTGGATTCCGTTTTCAGTCGACTGCACGCGATGCGGTTCCTTCGTCAGGCACCGCAAGGTACTAGTTCACCTCGGAGCGCTATGCGGGAGGGATGCGGAGTGAGGGCCCATAGTCCCAGTGGGTGGATTCCTTCCTAGATCAAGCCTCCCCCAGCCGGTGGGCCGTGGCCTGGTGCCCTCCCTCCCCCCCCCCCTTGCCTTTCCGCTTCAGGTTACACGTTGCCCACACGCCGTCGGGCCAGCCAGAGTTGTCAAAGGCGAAAGGCAGCGGGGCCACGAAGAGGAAGTTGCCCCTGTAGTAGACCCCACCCAACACAAAGTTCGCTGTCTCGGAGTTTTGAGGATGTCGAGGGAATTTCTCCCCTGCCT
>NW_026267239.1:626559-629105 GCF_000697945.3 Frankliniella occidentalis
CTCTCTCTCTCTCTCTCTCTCTCTCCCGCCCTCCCTCTCTCTCTCGCTGCCGCGCGGTGCTTTGCTTCCGCTCCAGCTGCGCCCCCGCGCCGCACCGGCCCCGCCATACCACCGTTGCGTTTGCCGCCTGCTGCTCCAAAATCGAAACCCTATGTCGGCAAAGCTCCCAACACAACAGCCCGGGCGATTCCCAGCGCAGCGCGCGGCACAGCGAGTCTGCACAGCGCGCACGGCCGCACGGTCAATTATTCACCCGACACCGGGTTGTTCTCTAGGCGTGGCGTAGCGTGGCGTAGCGTGGCGTAGCGTGGCGTAGCGTGGCGTAGCGTGGCGTAGCGTGGCGTAGCGTAGCGAGGCGGGCTGAGCGGCGGGGGTGGGGCGGAGCCTGGAGTGAGTGGTGCAGAGTGGAGTCTGCTGTGAGTGACGCTTCGCAGGTCGCGCGCTTTTTCCGTCCTGTATTATACCCATCATGTTTTCATCAGAAAAATCAAAGGGTTTCCATGAATACGCGAAACGCCGAGAATGGGTGAGTGAGCGTGTGTAACTGCACGTCTGACACTTGTACGTTTTGAGATAATGGCTTCGCGTCGCGTTAAACTGGGTGTACAGTACATGCACACACAAGTTGAACCTTTGTTGAATTCCTACTCGCAAGCAACAGATTTGTAGTTGCTCAGTTGTACCGGGTGTAACTGTGAATACGCAGCTGTGTTGCGGATTTGCTTACTCTTTACACCCGTAAGGGACCATGGCCCCTGCGGCCATATTGAGTATGCAATCCCGCAACACTGCTGCGTATTCTCAGTTACACCCGGTATATCTTAGCGGGTGCACACTTCATTGGCCGCGCCGTTCCTTCGTCTCTCCATTCGTTGGATCTGCCACATCTACCCGCCCCCTTCTCCTCCAGCTGCCCGTCAGTCCTCTCGTGGCGAACCTGTCCCACAGTCGTCGCTGTCACGGATTTTTCGACGTCGTTTGGCACCTCTCCCTCGCCTATTCGCGCGTCGCGTCCGCGGAGGGGCTCGGCGCTGACAGCCCGGCAGGCAGGCACGCCCGCCGCGCGCCGCCGCGCTCGCGTGCCTCCCGCTGCCTACCCAGCACGGCGCTCTTGCAGCGGCGCTGGCTCTGGCTGGGACCTCCAGTGGCGCTCGTTCAATTGTCTCGGCAGTCTGGTGCGCGGCGTGGCGTGGCTTGGCGTGGCGCCCCCGAGTCCCTGGGAGCCCATTCCCCCGTACCCGCTCATGATGCATGCATAGGCCGCCACATTGTAACGCCGGGGAGGAGTTTCTTTACCGCGCCACCGCCACGCCGCACTTCCCTGCTGCTGTGACGTTATTTTTGTTTTACATTTTCGCGACACCAACACTCCTCTTGCGGTCTTCTGCCCCCTCATCTCGTGGTTACACACCTCCCCGCCTATCTGGGTTTATTCAGTAACCCCGGGAGTATGATGCCCACTCTGCAATACTTAAAAACACCATTTCCGAGTAAGAGAACCTCATGGAACTAATTTCTCTTGAAATACGACCCAGGGGCCGCCATCCGAATTCAATCTTTCCGGAGGCGATTTCCGGGGATTTATTTCAAGACCATATCATTGGGCCTACATCTTTCCCCTATGCGCCTCCTTTTGCAGGGACCATCTTTTTCCTTCCACACCTGTCTGCTGCTCAGTGATGCAAAACTACCGGGATCGGATGTTGGCGCCGTGCCCGCCTCCGTCCCCGGGGGCGGGGGCGGCCTCGGGGGCGGCGCCGCGTGCGGATAGGCGGGGGGCGCGTCCCCTGAGACGAGAACGCGCGTCACGCATCTCCTATAAAGACCAGCAACAACGGCATCCATTCATTTTATTCTAGATTGGAATTGAAGATCATGCTTATACGTTTTTACCACCCCTATGTTTGTTTTTATCTCGTAAAATGGGCGGACTCGGCCATCATTCCGCGTTTGTTTTAACGTGCGGCAAAAATGTTTTGGGCGTGGACATTAGGCACGACACGTTCTGACCATTTGTAGCACCTCCCCCCGCTCTCCCTCTCCCTCGCACCCGCTGCCCTCTCACTCACTCGCCCTCACTCACTCCACCTGGGGATAATGTCCCCCACCTGTCCCTGACGGTCCCGGCCGCACCGAGGCTCCCGTTACACATTGCGTGTCCTGCTCAGCCTCATCCATACCCTTCGTCTCTGGGCTTGTATTTAACCCTCGCCGGGCCGCACTACAAGCTGGGCTCGCCTACTGCCCGTGCCAGCGGGCCGATAGCTAGGCCGGGGACACAAAGCCCTAAACCCTCCCCGGGCTGAGCTGAGCCCCGGCCCCTCCTGCATCCGCAGGGACAACAGATCCGCTCGTCTCGTGCTGGAGACCCCCGTCCCCGTCCCCGGCGGGGTCCCCCCGCGGCCACGCGCTGCATTCGAGAGGCCTACTTGGGCCCGCAGCCAAGTTCGCACGGCCCCCCTCCCTCCTTTTTCGCTCCGCGCTCGTCGCCAACGACTTTCTGGTCTCCCCAATGCGGCAACGGCCCACCCCGCCTCACCCCACCC
>NW_026267239.1:629155-631253 GCF_000697945.3 Frankliniella occidentalis
CTGCTCCGTATGCAGGGGCACACTATCTGTTGCCGGGCAGCGCCCGCCGCCCGCCCGTAGTTCGCCCGGGTTCGCCCCCTGGCAGCGGGGATGGCCAGGATGAAGAGGGTGCCGCCCTCGATTTATCGGGTCACGACACACAACTCAAGCAAATTAGATTAAAGTTCCGGCTGGCTGCAGCGTGCTGGGCCCCGCCAGGGCGCCGCTCCTTGTCGAGTGACGGAGGGCTTTGTGCCGGGAGGTCGCCGCTGCTGCTGCCGGGCCCTCCGCCGCGCGCCGTTTAGCTGCCCCCCCCCCCCAAGCGCTGCTGGAGGGCGCACGGGATGACGCCTCGTAATAGCGAGCCCGGCCCAAATGTGCCGACTTTCCGATATTGCTGAGCCGAGCAGCCCCGCAGCAGAGAGTTTGGGGCGCTTTGCCCCCGACACGAGTACAGAACCCTCTTCAAACGAGCGGTCAGCGCGGCGGTGGTCAGCGCCCTGTCTGTCGGGGGCTGACAGTGTCAGGCAGCCCGACCCGCCACCCGCCCACCCACCACCCCTTTCGCTTCCTGCACAGTTAAAGCCTCGCGAAGCAAAATGCCAAATCCTTCGCAATTGCAAAGCATTTGCTTTGCAAGATTTTAACTGTGAGGTCAGGCGATCGCTTATGGCCGCACCCCTTCGCTCTCCCTCTTCCATTGCTTTCCCTCAAATGTGGTTGAGGAATGGGGAGAGGAGGAGGGGAGAGAGAGGGAGCGAGGGAGGGGGAGAGAGAGACAGAGAGAGAGAGAGAGAGAGAGAGAGAGACAGACAGACAGACAGAGAGGCAGAGGGGGGGGGGGAGAGCAAACATCCGTCACTGCTGGCAAACTGAACTTCACGCCGCCCGGACACAACTAAAGCGGCCGTGACTTAAAATTCTGCTGAGCGGGTGGGGTGAAGAAAAGGGAAAGAATGAGCAAAAATGGGTCACCCTTTTCAATCCGTGAGACAAAAGAAAAGACGCGAGCGGGCGGGAAGGAAGGAGAAGTGGGGGGGGGGGGGGGGCTACGGAGGCGCACCTTTTCTCGGATTGAGGCCAAACCGCTCTGTCCGTCGACGCGACACGCAATTATAAAATCTGTCCGACCGCGAATGACGTCTGCTCAGGCGTTTTCCCTTTTTCCTTTTCTTATTCCGCATGAAAATAAAAGATTCCACTTATCTTTAATGTCAGCGAATTAGAATAAGGAAGAAAGAGGAAGAAAACGATTCAATAACGATAGCGACGTTTACTTCTTTTTTTTAATTTTTAAGAGGGGGCCGAGGGGGTGTGGGACAAGCAAGAGGTTGGATGAAAGGTAAATTACGGAGAGTTTTGTTAGGAAAAGTCTTCCTTTTCCGCGAAGTGCCTCTACAAAGATCAAGTAATTATTGCTGGCGGTCGAGGTGGGTCCTGGTGGCCCCAGGGGCAGCCCTTCTCCCCCTCCATCCCCGCCTCGCCGGTGTGACAGCAGGTTTGCTCAGTCAGCTCGGCCTCGGCTTGCCCCAGGTAGGGTTCGCTCCTGGTGGCACAGGCAGCCCTCTCCTGCGAGTCAGCCCAGCCCCCAGGCAAATCCGACGAAATCCGCGGCAAAAGAACGCGAGCAAAGACAAAGTCGAACTCTCATCCCGTTACTGATTTTTTGACGCCCTTTGTCAGTACTTTTGTTAGGTTTTCATGCAGCAGGAATACTGACTAGAGTTTAGTTTTCTATCAGTAACACGGATTAATTCCTTTGTACATTACTGATAGTTTGATTTTTTATAATTGAACGAAACTACAAATTGATTAATAATTCCTGCTGTAGAGAATTATACATTTTAACTGACAAAAAAAAATCAGTGCAGGTCTGAGAGTGTGTAGAATTTGATCCTCCAAAGCTATTGAAAATGGTGTCTCAATAAGCACTATCAAATCGTTCCCTCGATGAGCCTCGTTGATCTTACAGCCTGTTACAGCCGACGCGTTTGCAGTGGTAGTGGTCAAACGTAATAAATACACACACACTCACTCAGGGGTGCGCGCGGGGGTGTGATAAACGCCCAGTCGACGTCATGTCACGCCACGCCAGGCGGATCCACCCCGCCCCGCCCCG
>NW_026267239.1:631303-634417 GCF_000697945.3 Frankliniella occidentalis
ACTATACGGCAAAACAGCTCGAAACACCAAAACGAGGACGGACGGGACGAGTTGGTGGAAGAGTGGAGGAGGAGGAGGAGGAGGAGGAGGAGGAGAAGGGAGGTGGTGGGGTAGAGCCTGCACCCTGCGGCGGCCAGAGGCGCACCACGCCGCTCGACGCTGGAGGGGTGGGGGAGGAGGGCGTTTCGAAGGGTAGTTTAGAAAGGGTTAGCATTACGCGTACCTGTTACTTCCGCATGGCCGGTTCGCAGGAAATAAAGCGAAGTTTGGCATGGCGTAGGCTGCTGCTGGTGCTACCAGCCCAGGCAACTTTTCAGGACAGATTTAGATTCGGAGCCGGGCGAGCGCATATTCCCACGTCAGTTCTACTTTAGTCAAAAATCAAACAAGCCAAAATTTGCGGCATTTTTAACATTTTTAACATTTTTAAATGACCAAAAATGTCCACTGCTATACCAGGCAAAAGATTGAAGATATGATGGATAGAAATTGTTTCTTGGTTCTTTCTGATTTCAAAAAAACCGTACTCCTACTTGTTGTGACCCAATTAATGCGCAGTTTTAGTAGGATTTCGTAAAAACGACACAAAATCCTATCGATTGGATTTACAGACCTCAGAATTAGACAGAATGTCTCTTTTGTGGTTTCATTGTAAATTGAGCATAGAAATGGCATTCTCAGTAAATGTTTACTTTTTTTAAGTTTACTTTTTGGAGAGGGGAATTTTGGCGTAGCGTTTCCTTAACTTCATAATGCCATTCTAAAATACAACGCACGCACGTGGTACCACTCCTAGCACTACACTGTAAATCCTAAGTGTCCAAGCAGTGGTAGGCGACTCGACTTACAAGGGAAGGTTTTTCGGTGATACACTCAGATTTCAATGGCGCTTCAAAGTGTTGTTGTTTTCATCCCTAGATTAGGTTTTGCATTGGTTTAAGCTGCCCGTAGGCAGTTTGAAGGTAGTTTTACGCGAATTTAATTGAAAATTCGCCAAACTTTTTAGCCTGATTATCAACTTTACATGCACGTATCTCAAGAACCGTTTGAGCTACAGCGCCCAGATTTTGAGGGAAATCATAATTTAGCACGTTCTTTACTTGTAGAAAATTTGAACGAAATCGATTAGGGTCGCAAAAACGGGTCCGGAGAGGGGGTTGCGACCCTAGGCCCCTTTTGGTGAACCCCATTGATTTGGTTCAAATAATTTACATGGAATGTACTAATTAAAGGATAATTACCTGCAAAATCTGGGCGCTGTAGCTCAAACGGTTTCGGAGATATGTGCATGCAAAGATGGCAAAAAACCGATAAATTTGGGAAATTTTTGATGAAATTCTTGTGAAATGACCCCCAAACCCCCTACGGGCAGCTAAAACCAGTGCCAATCCTAATCTAGAGGTGCAAACAACTTCTCTTTAAAGCGCCTTTAAAATCTGACTGTATCACCGGAAAACCTTCCCTTGTTAGTTGCAAAGTCCCGAAAAAAGGGGCAAGGGCAAGGGGACACTATTCCTGTAAGAGGAATGCAGTGTGGGCAGTACGCCTCCTGCAAAGGGATCGACCGACGCGCGCAGAGTGAGAGCATGGAAGTCCCATCGAGGGGGAAAATTCTCAGTCCGTGACCCAAATCTCAAGCTGGGCAGCAGCACGATCGGTCCGAGAGTTTGGCGAGGAGGTGGGGTTTTGGTGGGGTGAGGCGTGGTGGGTAGGGTTAGAATTGGGGGAGGGGGGGTGCCCCCCGCGGAGCTTACCTCCCAGCGAGCCGGAACAAAGAGGCCGGGGACTCTTTGTGATGTTAGTTGCTGGCCCCTCCCCCCACCCCCCTTTTCCCTCTGCCCTTCAACCCCCATCAGCCATTGTGGCGCGCGGAGCGTAGTCGGCGCAACAGCAGAGCCGGCAGGACCGAGCTGAGCAGCGGTTGGTCGCTCACCTGTAGCGAATCTGCAGGCTCTTTATTGAAGCTCGCGACGAGGTGTCACGCCAGACAATCCTCTTTTCAATAACAAGTAAAGATCAGAGCAGCGCGGAGGGTCGCGCGCTCACTTTGAATGGCGAATCAGCTCACGCCATTCACTGTGAGAAATATATTTGTACATGTACGATATATTTTGTAATTTGCCATTTACAATACGAGTCGTACATGTACAACCTCCCGCTGTCGCTCGATATTCGATTCCAAGTCGATACATAGGGCGAGTAAATTTTACAATTTTAGATTGTACTTGTACGACTTCTTCCATGGAAAATTTTCCTGTACCCGGTACGACAATTTTTCACAGTGATTATTATGGGATTCGCGCGACAGGATTCACTTAGCCAATCCCACCCAGAGGAAGGAGAAAGTTTCCGCACATCGCGATGCGAATCGGAATTATTTGCCGTTATAATCAGTTTCACAGAAAGCGGCTGGCTGCGAGGGCGCAGCACGCTCTCAGATGACACGCCCTTGTTTACACTCACAACTTCCGAAAAGCGGTGAGTTCTACGTTTCCCCCAGGCAAACACCAAGTGATTGTGTACACTCTCGCAAATTACGTTTTGTTTTTGTTCTTTTCTCGCGTCTCTTATCCACCAGTTATGCGTTTACGGTTTCTATTCTGTAAAGCATGTTTCAAATTCCTTTATTTATTAACACTATCGTGACATCACATTTAAACGACTGTGACTCTTATCACATTGGTTGGAATACTATGTCACATTCGTTATAATGTAACAAAGGTACGCCCACCATGTGCACTTCGCCACGTAGCCTGTGAAACTGTGAAAAGGTCAGAGTGATGCCATGGTAAGTCACGTTCTAACGAATGTGAGATGATATTCTGACGCAGAATTCATATCATATGGACGTGATGTCACAGTGTTTAAATAAAAGCGAGAGCGACTGGAGGAGCTGGTGCGGCGGGGCCACAGAGAAGAGTACCTCCTCTCTGGGCATGACACTGTAGGCTGGGCATGGGCAGTGGCCGTGGGCAGATGGTATATGGTCCGCACGCCTCTCCCAGGGCCCTGGGAAGCGCAGGCAGGCGGTTAGGCACCGACCGGGGGCAGTGCGGGGAAGGGGGGAGTTTCGGTTAGGAAGGAGGCCCAGAGGGAGAGAGCGAGGAGGGGTGG
>NW_026267239.1:640867-645000 GCF_000697945.3 Frankliniella occidentalis
ATCTTTTGTTATAAGATCAAAAAATCTACTCGATACCAATGTGATTATCCCGGCAACCAACACTTCCACTATATGTTACCTTTCTGAACTGTAATTTAACGATGTGTCATGATGTACTACTATAAGACTCTCTAGTCTTTTGTACTTAAAACAATAAATATCAATATCAATCAATATCAATATCTCTCTCTCTCACACACACACACGTGCTGAGTGACGGCCCGTCCGACTCAACTCTTTATCCCCCCCCTCCATCCCTCCGCAGGAGATCCCCCCCTCCTTCTGGCCCACTGCTTGCGACTTCAAACGGTGGCGGCCGGGAGTTTCTTTCATCCCAGAAATGGTCGTGGAGGCCCGGCGAGAGGGACAGGGCATCATGGGAGGAGGGGTGGGGGTTGCAGGGGGTGTCCCACGGCGGCGCGGGTCGCTGCTTTAGAGAGAGGAGGGGGGCAGTGCTTGGCAGGCAACGGGGCTCCCGGTGGGACGGAGTTAACCTTTTGTACGCGTGGGGGGGGGGGGGGGGTGCTCGCGGCCTCGGTGGGAACGCCGCCAGCGGGGCCTCGGCCGCCGCCGCCATGGTCCACTAAAGCTCTTTACGGCCGACACTCGAGTCGGAATAAAAGCGGGATCCATTTACGACCACTCTTTATAGATTCCCTTTCAAGCAGAGACATAATTTCACAGCGACAGCAGACGGCCCTGCCAAATTTAGGACAGTGGCGGACAGAAAAGAGTTTAAGGCGCGGGGAGGGAGGGGTGATGTGCGGATTGCGAGGCTCTGAATGTCAATACTCGATGTGGGGGAGGCGGGGGCTCTCTTGACACCTCCGCCGTGCGTCCCCCGAGGAACGCCGCCGGCCCTTGGGGAGGACACGCAAACCCCTTAGAGGAGGGCGGCGCGCACGTGTTGCCGCGGCCCAGTAGATTAGCGCCCCTCGAGCCTCGGGCGCGAACACCACCGCCGGCCGGCCAGGGAGGCTGCGGGCTGCTGCGCTGGACCAAGCAAGCCCGCGCCTCTCCCCTCACGAGCAGGTTATTTTCTTTTCCGTTTCCAAAAGGTCGGCCGCCACGCCCCCTGTTAGGCCCCACGCGCCGCCCCCGCCGCGCCGCCCCCGCGTGTCAGCTGCGCACGGCGGCGGCAGCGTGAGAGCCGCGGCGGGAGGCGCGGGCTGCTGCGGCCCACCCGCTCGCCAGGGTCTAATCATCGTCTTAGTCGGCCCGGGGCCCGGGACGGTAACTCGATCCCATTCAGCCTCCTCCTCCTCCTTCACTCCCGCAACTGGAATTGCTGTGCAGGCAGGGCGACCTTCGCAAGTGTAAGCCACAACAATCCCCGGGCTGCTCCGTCTCCCCCCCCCCCTCCCCCCTCCCGGTGTAATCCCGCGCGCCGTGCCCCGCGGCGCCACGCATGCCGCGAACGTCAAGCAGGGCTAAGCGGCGGTGCCGGACCGGGAGGGGAGGGGAGGCCCCGGCGGCTGACACGCCAGCCCCCCACCAAGAGAAAACACAATATATTAAAAACAAAACTCGCTATGCAAAGAAAACGATATTACCCGATGTCCCTAACAGAATTTTTCCCTTTCCCGTTATTTCCGTTGCCAAGCTGGTCCGGTGCGACCGCTGTGCAGGCTGCCACCGCCGCCGCGGCTGCTAGTGCTCAATCGGGGTCCGAATGTAGGGTGTCTCGCTGCTATGTATAATCGGAACCGAAAGAAGAAAAGCAAGAAACGCCTGATCTATATTTCCTGCCGAACGCTGATTGCTCAACGATGACGTCAGTGTGGCGGTCAGCCAAATGAGCGCGCCGCAGTTAGGAAACAGACCCGTGCAGTCGTGATTTTCAGCTTTAGGTTATTCCGGTTGGCTCACCCTATCCCGGCGACAACACGGACAGAAAAATCCTCACAACGAAAAAGCGATTGACTCGAGTGAGTGACGCAAGTCGACGCCGGCCCGTTCGTTGGTCCGGACTGAGACGGGAGTAGCTGAGCGGCTCGAGTTTTTGTTCACTTACTTTACTGCGGGCCGCGCGGGAGACCAAACGAGAGGTGTGCGGCTCTGAGGTGCGACGGCTCGAGTGGACCTGCTCCTCGTTAAGGCGAAGCACGCCCAGCGCGTGGTCGCCAAATATTATCCGCGCATTAATTTATGCGGGATCATCCCTTCCCTTCCCCTACGGCAGCGCGTGTCCGTGTTGTGGGAACCGCCGCCGCCGCCCCTTGCAGTGTCCCTCCCCGAGGACACGCTCGCCGCCGGGCTCGGGCTGAACCTGCAGGTCGCCCGCCTGCCGCCCGCAGTTTACGAGTGTTTAAGGTCTGCTGGGCCCGCGCCCATCTCATCAGGGAGACGGGCGGGCGGACGGCAGTCGATTGTCGCCGCTCCCTCGCCCCCCGCCTCTCCCCCCGCCTCGCCCACGCCTCGCCCTCGCCCACCCGCAGCGCGCGCAGAAGCGTGGTGGTGGTGGTGCACCCAGCAACACGTGTACACACAGAGGGACACCAGCGGCAAGTCTTTTATGCTACGCAAATCCAATTGGGCTCCAATTTGAATATCAGAGGCGGGGGAGCACTGGCAAAGCTCGTCGCGACCGGCGAAGCCCCGCGAACCCCCTGCGCGCACACGCTGGAGCGGGGAGGCGGCGCGAAGACCCCCGCGAAGTACTGCGCGCGCGCCCCTTCCCCCGCTCACACTGTGACACTGCTTCTGCTGTGTTTTGTTGCGGCCCCCTTCTCCACCCGCCCTTCTGCTACCGCCTACGCCCGGGTCTTAGCCCGCAAGCCCGCCCGCCCCGCCGCCGCCGTGCCGTACTCCGAACTACATCTTCTCCTTCTTCTTGCTCTCCTCCGAGGCCAAATTAGATTTGCCAAGTCAGTTTGTTTTGCTCGCCGGTGTGAGCGAAAGACGCGGATTTGAGATTAGACCGTCCCCAGGATTACATTCTTTTGATCTGGGCGTCGTGATCCCCCTGCCTCGTTTTTTTCCCCGGTCTCTCTCTCTCTCTCCTTGAGGCCCTGTCCTTCTTTCTCTCCCGCTCCCTGTATCTCTTTCTCAGTGGCATTCTGAGCCCTTGTTTGATTTTCCCTTTCAAACTGCACTCGTAATACACTACATATTTTTACACATATTGCGTCAATCTACTGGGGGCGGGAACCTTTTTTTTTGTCATTTTTACGACAATAATGTTGTAAATGTTGCGAGTTGCGAGCATGCACTGGTGCTTGGCTACAACAGCGCTCAGCTAAATTGCGTCCCCAGGGTATACGTAGATAGATACACGTACCTCAAATGGTTCAAAGCCGAACGGAATCCTTCCTTGTGAATGGCCCAACCTTGTGCTCGTTTAAGGGTTTGGCGCCACTGTTGATAACGGTGGTAGACGACATAACCTCCCGGCCTGATCCAACACTGTCACTGATGCACATCAAATCAACACGAGCTTATCACCATAACAGCTTCAAACTAGATAAATGAAATTACGCCGTATCTAAGGCAGCCAATATATCCAGCACATTTTCTTCAATATTCTACAGAAACTACAAACAAATTTCACGACTGTTTACGATATCGCAAAGATGGCGCTGTTGCCAACATTGACCCACATGGGCTTGAAGAAACGGAAGATTGTCATAAGTTCTGACAAAAAATCTTTCTATAGGTGTTGCCGAAGAAAGTATTTTGTTGAAACTTGAAACGTTTTATGTTGTCAACAAGAAGCACAAATAATTGCATTAGTAGTTATCTTTGTAAAATTGAGGGCCGTAGAATTTCTCATTATACAATTATGGTGGATGCAAAGTTTTCCCTACTATGCTGGACTGTGTTTGTTGTGGTTGTGAGTGGTTGTGAGAAAAGGATCCGTAGATAACCTACGTTTTAGAAATTTCAATGTTGAATGGTGTTTTACGTGTTATACTAGTTGAAGTCAAAGACTTAAGGCTGAGCTTAAGGCCCTACGGGCGATTTCTTTAAAAAGAAAAGGAATAAGAATATTTCTTCAAGACGTAACTTTTAGAGAAATAGACATAAATGTATTACAAACCCCAATCTAACTAAACCCAAAACCTAACTCAAGTAGGCAAACCAACACAAAAAGCTAAACTGCTAAATTTGCTCACTAAATTGTAACATTATGA
>NW_026267239.1:645375-651562 GCF_000697945.3 Frankliniella occidentalis
AACATTCTCATTTCAAGTGGAGGTTATGTGTCAAGTTTTATGAAATATCAAAACAATAATTATCGCCGCAAAAAATCTGTCTTTAGTTCCATTTTATTTTATTTTATGATATCGTTGTATCCTTCTTTCAAAAATAGTCTTTGAAACAATTGCAATAAACATTGTTTACACTTTGTTTACATTTTGACACCATCTTCCAAAAGTTGGCAGCAAGTGAAGAGATTCCGAATGTTTACATTTGCGCATCTCTCTACTCCTTAAGGCCTTGGCAGAGCATTTAAATTTAAATTCAGATTCAGATTTCTATTTAATCTAGAAATTTAAGTTGGCTCAGCCAACTAGATAAACAAACAGTGATGAATTGGAAAGGTTTGGCTTCACATAGGAAAATGACCCCAACAAATCTTCAGTCCCGGTCGGATTTCTTGGACATGTTCGAGGTTAGTGTGCGGCTCCAACTGCCTCGCCGTTCAAGTCGAGCTACGGCGCTGGAGCACTCCTTCGGGGAAACGCTCGACCATTAAGCAGCTCCGGTTTAATTAAAAGGTTACATGAAAGAAAGCGCGCTCAGGTTGGGTCCAACCCTCGGCTCGCTGCCTGCACTTTCTACCGCCCCCTCCCCCTTTCCCCCGTTGGGGCTTCGCCTCTTCGTCTCGCGCCGAGCCCTCCTTGTCCGCAACGCCTTCCCTTTCATCTCCCCACAAGAATACAAGCAGCAGTAGCAGTGGTAGCAGCAGCTCCCTCAAAATTGAATTCGCCGCCGTTTTGCGCTTGTCGTGGCCGCGCAGCATCCTGCGGTGTCCTTTGCGGTGTCCTGCGGTGTCCTGCGGCGTCCTGCGGTGTCCTGCTGGGCGGTCGCCCGGGAGGCGCCTCGTCGCCACGGCCCGTCCCTCTCACTCCCCCTAACTGCTCTAACTCTCGTACCGCCGCGTTTAGTTTCATCGCGCTCGCCGGGCGCCGCCCAACGAGTCGGAGCTGCCGACTTGTTAACAATCGTGGAAATGAGACGAGCAGCGGCAGGGAAAGGAGAAAGAGGAGAGACTGACGAGAGCGAACGGGCGTGTTTTGTTTGCGTCAAGGTTGGCATAAAGAACAATTAAATGGTGCTAAATGGGGCGAAAAGGGGCAGAATGTAATACAGCTGGGGACACCTACCGACTACAAAACACTGCTACAAAATTCGCAGTCGACGGTTTCCTGAGCGTGAGCTAGGTCGGGCATCGGCTGACGCGCATGGCGCTGTGGTGTAACGTGAAGTGCAATATTTTTTGACCGAATTTGGCTCAATTTAGATTTAATTTAATACTCTATGCCAACCCTGGTTTGCGTGCCTGTGTTCATTGGAGCGTTGTATGAAGCCATTGCAGTGACAAGAAGTCACGGCACAAAAAATAAAACAAGCAAGGTGGTTGGGGGGAGTTGGTGGAGTTGGCCCTGCTCGCGATAAACTACTTCAAAGTGCCATCATGGTGCCGCGCAGAGATGTGTGGCTTTGTGGAGCCCAGCCGGCCGGCGGCGCCCTGCTCGCGGTGGTGGGTGCCGCGCTGTGACAGTGTGCGGTGTGTCGGCCGCGTGGACCTAATTATTATTCTCTGTGATAAAAAGCGCGCCCGGCTCACACTACACGCGCGTACACCAGGGGCGGGACTCTACCGCCAACGCGCGCGTATTCCATATCTGCGAGGCAGGCATTTATTGGTGAGGAAATGATTGGAGCAATCGGAGAGGCCCGAGCGTGGTGTGGGTGTGGGGCCGAGCGGGGGCCGAGCGTGGCAGAGCGGAGCCGAGCGCGCGGCTTCAGCTCTACCACCGGCCACCGGCGTCACGGTGGCATGGCTAAAAGGACGCGAATCCGTGAATTGGGTGCCGGGTAGATTATACGTTTACGGGCGGATGCCCCCCTACGGTCCCCTCCGGTCCCCTCCGGCTCCCCGCTCTCGTAATGACGGGGTAATTCATGGTAATGGTCCTTTACTGCTGCGCTGCTGCGCTGCCCCCGTTAGGTAGGCCGCCCTCCGACACACTTGTCTTGCGGAGGAGAGCGCGCCCGCTAGCGCGCGCGGGGCATGCCGCCCGCGGACGTGACCCCACTGCTGGTATGCGTTTTAGGCGTCCTCCGCACTAAAATGTCTTTTTTTCGAAACGACGATATTTTATTAGGCGTGGGTGTGTTATTTCTGTCTGCCGGATGGTAAAAAGGATTGGTTGATTCCTTGTTTTTAGGCCATTCTGACCTCCTCGTTGAAAGAATGAAAAACTTTCAGTAACTACCTTAAAAATTGAGGAAAGCATATCAAATAGTCAGAGAGGCGAGGCCCTCGTTGAAAACGAGGAAATGAGGAACCTGGAGGAACACTCTCCATTTCACGAGGGGTTCTCAAATTCTGAGGAAGTTCAAGTTTCTTCGAGTGTTTATTCACCCCCCCCCCCCCTCTCAGTAGCCGGAACTCATCGCGTCCCAAAAATCTTTTCCCGCCGTGCAGACTTTATGGCGTTGGTTTCCAAATGCCTCTCCATCCCTTTCCCCAGCACGCGCGGCAACCCCCTCCCACCCACGACGCCCCTTTCGCACTTTGCGTCCTTAACGAGTGTCGCGCCCTCAGCGATACCTCGTTTGGTTTTAAAAAGGCTCCGTTTCTACTATGGCACCGCGCCTCCTCGGCTGCTGCGACACTAGCGCAACAGCGAGTAGTTTGAGTCGTTAGGGCGTTCCCTGGGTCACTCCTAGGGCTGCGGGGCGGGGCGAGGGAGGGCCGGCAGCACCGTAGTAACCTGATGAGCAAATGTTACACGCTCCCTTCCCTCTCTCACCCCCATCTGTCGGCCTGGGGGGGATGCGGTCAGACGTGGGGGGGGGGGGATGGGCGGGACTGCCATGGAGGAGGCACTGCGGAACGGCGGACCCAAACAGCTCAGCGCCGCTTGATACTACGGCGAGCAGGGGACGGCGGGGCGGTGTGGGGCGTGGGAGGGAGGGAGGTGGGCCAGATACGCGGGTGCCCCTTGGAAGACTGCTCCCCGGCCCCTGCTCCGCCCCTCTCTTTCTACCGCGCGCCTGCGTCGCATCAAATATTCATTACGAATTTGGTTGAATTTTACAAGACTCAGGTGGAAGTTGCAGCTACTCGGCCAGAGGCGGTGGCGGCGTGCGGTGGCGCGACGCGCAAGCACCCTCTTCTATAAGCCTTCGTTCTCCTGAAATGCGCCGTTTACATGTTGATTTTGAAATATCGTGCTTTTGAGTCTCTTTTGTCTTTTCCTTCGTAGATTTATATTTACCTCGCTCGAATCACCATGGCACGTTGGTGTAGCGATTTCATATTACACAGAGTAGAAAAATGATGAGGGTAGAATCCTCGGGTAGAATGCAGTCACCATCACCACCTCTGCTCGCATGTAAATAAGTACATAAAATTGACACTATCAAGTCTAGCCGTTGTTCCAATCTGCGATTTATTAAAGAATACTTATTGAATAGTTTTTAACTGTTGTCAGTGACATTCTGCCGGTAGTGGTTCTTTCCATGCGGCCCGCTGTCTCCTCCAGAAGAAGGCTGATGTAAAGTCACGCGCGTTTCCACCCCCCGCCCCTCCCGCCCTGGACACGCTCCTCATTAGGGTTCCGTTAAATCAGAGAGAGAGGCTGGGAGGCTGGTCGAGGCGGTCTGGACCAAGGCCTGGACGAGCCGGGGCTTGTTCATGCTCCGCACGGAGGCGGCCGTGCCCGGGCCCGACCCAGTACCTGGGGTAGCCGAGGAGCCGACCGTGGTCCCCGGGGTAGAGGGTGGGGAGGGGAGTCCCGCAGGGGGTGAGAGCTCGACCGCCACCCACTTCCCACTACTGCTGGTACTCCGTCCCGCCGCCGCCGCCGTCTCACCCTCACCCTCCCCCTCCTCCCCCCGACCGACCCCACCCCCGGGGCGGTGACTGCAGGGCTGTTGGCTCGGCCACCGGTGCCCGCCGCCAAGCCGGCCTCGGGGCCGGTCGTTGTCTGAGGTCTCAGACGCCTCCCCCCCCCCCCCCCCCCCCCACCCCCCCTCTCCCCCCTCTCTCTCCCCCCCCCCCCCCCCCTCTCTCTCTCTCTCTCTCTCTCTCTCTCTCTCTCTCTCTCTCTACCCACTCTCTTGCAAAATGTATTTATCAGGAGTTCTGAGTGGTGTTTCTATGAGTTTATTTTTAACTGCTGTAAAATTAGCGTTTTGCCTAAACGCGTATTAGTAATCTGCTATAAATAAATATGGAAGTAGTATGAGAAAAATTGCAACTTTACGTTATTATTTGACGTGTGTCAGGAAGTCGGTGGTGTTGACGACCTTTTCCACGAAAAATATTTTTAAAGTATGTTTTAAGGGTGTATTTTGAAGTCGAAGTTGATTCCCTCCTCCCCCATCCCGCTCTACATAGACCTTCGTCCCCGCAGGCTTGCTGGCTCGGGCCCGGCCGTCTTAGGAGTACGCGCCGAGCGAGCAAAGGGTCGGACTGGACCCCCGCCGGACCCGGCCTCATCTCTGAGGTGGAGAAAGCTGGAAATTATTTATCGCCTATTTGCATAGTGCCCGCCGAGCAAGGGGACTCGGGAACGAGACTACTGCGCAGGATGGGGCATCTCTGTCTCTGATTAGAAATGGCTTTGTGGGTGCTCGTGGCGTGGCTTCAGCTTTACTGTGGGGAAAAAAACATAGCCCACTCACTTTTAATTTTGTCACACAGATAAAATATCAGAGATTCAAACAAAGTCTTAAGAAACAGGAGATGTGTCTGGTAAAGATAACCGACCGAAAGGCAAGCAAATGCAACAAACAGTAGCCTACTGCTCCGGTTACCATGGTGTGCTAGTAGAACACAATGTTTTGCTGTTGCACCACTCCCTCAGCTGTGTGTGCAGCCTGTGGACTGTAAATAATTACCTCCCCCGCGACCGTGCCTGCAAAACAAAGTCACACAGCCGCGCCTCTGTTTGTTACAAGTGGAACCCTTTTTTCCTCGGGGGAGAATAATAAAACCCAGAGGGAATGTGGCATTCGATTCGTTGGAAGAGGGTCTCCTCGAGGGGTTCTCAACTGGGCGATCGATTCACTTCGCGGAGAGTAATAACAGTCGAGTGTGGCTCTCAAGGCGCCCCCTCCCCCCCAACCGCCCCGCCCCACCCTGCTCCCTCCATCCCGAAAGTCGACTGGTGCAATCAGCCCTACGGGAAGGAGAGACGATTGAAATGGATGGAAGAAGGAAAATACTATATAGGCGGTTGGATAAGGTGGGGGGTCCCTGTCCCCTGCGGTACACTTGGCGGAAATCTGCATAGGATGACACAGCGGGCGTGCAGCGCCGCCGCGTCGCCGGGGAGGTTCGCGGAAGGGATGCAAACGGGAAAAAGAATGAATTCGTCCTCAGAACTAAATATTAGTTAATTTCGGAACCGAGAAGGGCAACAACTTCTGTTATCATGCTGTGTAGGCCTACACTTGCCTGGGAATCATCAGGATAAAAATCAAAATCAACAGAAAGCGCGTTAACCTAGCGGGGAAAGGAATGGAACTGGTTGAAATTAGTCGAAATAAGCCTTTTCTACTCCAATAAAACCTAAGGAATAAATATAAGCGGGTGGGAATCACTAGGAATCAAGTATTTCGGGAATCATGTGCACACATCAAAAGGTAGTTATTGTCCCCTCGTTCGTGACAATCGATCAAAAAATGGTTAAGTTAACTAATAATTTGTTGTCAGAACCAAGAAGTCGCCAGAACAAGCTGTTCTGTGCTTGAGCTGACGCATTCGTTCTAAAAACAAAACCACGCATTTAGCTCCTGCAGCGATACGTGCTTTATTTTAGCAACCAACTCTTGGCTGGGACACCTGAATATTCGTTACCGCAGCTAATATTTATCGATCGTCCCGAAATCAACTAATTATTATTCCGATGACTAATTCCTTGCGGTTAAAAGGACCTCTTCTTTCCCAGTCGCGTCACTTGAACACCATCGCGTCCCTTGATTATCGCCCACGTTTGTGGAGCGCTCGTTTTAATGTGAACGCGTCGGCCGCTACAGAAAGTCGAGCGGCGCTCTTTGATGTCGCTGCGGCGAGCCTGGAGCTGCTGCGGCTGGGCTTGGGGCCGGGCCTGCGGCCGGGCTGCAGGCCTGCGGGATATGCCCGGCATGTTGCTTTTCATTTCTTGCCCCGCCCCGCCC
>NW_026267239.1:651612-656092 GCF_000697945.3 Frankliniella occidentalis
CCGCCCGCCCCGCCCCGCCCCGCCCGGAGGGCAGGGGTCCGGGAGGAGGCCTGCTCGAGCAGCTCGAGCAGCTCCGCGGCGTGGCGGCGGCCAGCGCCGGCAGCTAGGCAACACCGCTGCCCGAGGGCACGGCAGCCTGCGCGCTGCCTACCTACCGGGCGTTTGGAGGAGCCGTGCCGCCGCCGCCCCGCCCGCCCCCTCGTCGCTGTGCAAGTTCCCAAACGGAATGCTCGACTCGCTCCCAGAAGCCCGGGTACAAGGCCCGACGACGGGGCAGGCACGATACTCAGGTCGACGCGGAGGTCGACGCACACTTGGAACCTTTTGTTTTGGGCCATGCAACGAGTAAAACAATTTGTCCCAATTTTGAAACAAAATTGCTTCCGGCCTGTGCGAAATCGTTCCTTTTTTTACGAAGAAAATTTTCTCCTTCCATTTCTAGTGTACGTGAGTGATTCAACAACCGCGAAACACCTGCTCTTTTGGATGTAGCCTTACAGTGTGGAGCAAGGGGGATGCGAGCGATGGTTTTAGACGGGAATGGTGCCTCATTTCCGCTCCACTACAGGTGGTCCGGCTATGTTATCGATTTGTCCCTACTTAGTCATAGCAGTGGTGGGTTGGCACCCTCCCCCCCTCTTCCTCTCTCTCTCTCTCTGCAACCCGACTCTTGATGGCGGACCCCCGAGGGACATGAGCAACCCCCCCCCTCCCCCCGCACCCCCTCGGGGGTTACCCTACGGCTGCACACGTGGCCCGCTCCCCACCCCACCCCCTTCGCACGTGGACGCACCCGCCTCCTCTTCCACGCGGCTTGCATTACCGGCAGGTAATTCATGTAGACAGACAGTACGGGGCGGAGTGAAATTGAATTTTGATATCGGTCCGGTCCTCTTTCCCTTCCCGCCTGGGGGGTCCATTAAAAAGGGCGCCCGATCTGTATGGTGCTGGTGAACATTGGACGACCCCCCCCCCCCCCCCAGTTAGCCACTACACTATGGAAAACAATTGAAATAAGTAGGACTTTTTAAACTATATGTGATAAAAATTACAGGGTGCCTCCTATGAGCCCTGCACTTGTTTTTCTATTTTTGGTTGTATTGTACTCGAGAAGACTGTACCGCATGCATGCGCCGAACATGCCTATACCTCCAACACAATGAATGGACGCATAGACCTTTAGCACAGTGGGAATGGTTGATGCTTTTTTGTTCCCTCCCACCATAAAAAATGGAAAGGCGAGCTGTCATCATTACGTCAAAGGTATGCCGTCACGTTACGCCACAACAATGCAAAAACAAACGTGTGCAGCACGACTGCAAAATTCTTGCTAAGAATTTGGCGTTGCAAACTATTTTCTTGGCATTGACAACTATTTTCTTCGTAAGTTGCGAAGAAATAGTTTGCAATGCTACAAACTAATTCTTTGCAGCGTTACAAACAAGTTTCTTCGTAAGGTGCGAGGACTTAGTACGCAATGTCAAGGATTTAGTTGCAAAGCATTTTAAAACGCTTCAAAATTCTTTGCAATGCAAATAATAGTTCTTCACAAGCTTTTGACTGAGTGTTTTACGGAACCTATATGAAAGCATTTATATCTGAATTTCTTTAGCACACGACCTGCAAAAGTCGTGACATCCCTTTCTTTTCACTCTATACCCCAATGCATTTGTTCGTGTGCCGAAATCGTTCACGTGAGTGTAGGCGCACACCTACCAAAACTGTACTGCGTCGTACATCGTCTACACGACATGAGCGTGACAACTTATAGGCATCCCAAATAAACAGTGTACCACGGACCACCCCCTCCCCCACCCTTCAACACCCAATCGCTGCCTCCCAACTGCCTCCCACCCCTTCCCAACATTTCTGAGCCGCGCGAAAGCTGGGGCCGGGGCTGTGCCGTCCGGGGCGGGTATATAGCGATGGCGGGGGCCCTGCAGACACATCCGGGACACAAGCGGGGATAATTTGCACCTGGCATGCGTTCTAATTAATTGGATTGGCTCCCCGTGAAGAGGTGGCAATGAGGGCGCCTTTCACCGCCTGGGCGTGCCGCATCCAGCCGCCCCCGCGCGGCCCGCGCGGCTCACAAAGGGCAAGCGGAAAGGGAGCGCGCGGCGGGGATCAGGGACCATCCAAGGAACCTTGTGTCGGCGACCGGGAAATTATAAAGCTCGAGTAGAAACCCCGGGACGGCAAGAAACCTCATCCCCCCCCACACACACAGACACAGAAACCTGCCTACACAGTAAAGAGGAAAAATTCCTGAGAAAAAAACATGCTGGTAAATTTTGCGCTTTGACTGGCATTTTTTTTTTTTACTTTTCTACAGCGTGCTAGCAGCTAATACTAACGTATCATCTGCTAAAAATTTGACAGCAGTGCGTTTTTTGCTTTGAACAAAATGTTTCTATATAGCGTCTGAACACTTTTACTGCCACGCCTGTGACTTCTAGTGTATGGATCCATATCATTTCTGTGGTAGTCGTGGCTGAGCGGTCCAGGTTGGGATGCGAAGGGATGAAATGACAAGGTCCGAACACAGTGGTGGTCAGTGTAGCAAGAGGATCTTTATTGGTTCCAAGGTAACAAGTAAGGTTCGGTAGGCGACAGTGGCGCCATCAGTCGGCGGGTTATGGAAGCTGTATAGTAGACGATGGACGATGCAGACAACAGCAGTGCTGCCACCCATACCACGACAATTTCTTGTCAGGAGCAAAGCTGGGAATACAATTGCCGGGTGTAGAAACTGGTGCAACCCACAAGAAACACGCCTGCGACTGGAGGAGTGACAGTCTCGGCCCTTTTCTGTTGCAGGCATCATCACCACTGGAGGCGTGCGGATGGGCGACCGCTGCAGCCCCGTGGCGCACCACAAGAGCTCGGCGGAGAGCGTCCCGGGGCTGGCGGGGCTGGGAGGATTCGGCGGCTTAAGCCGACCGTACGGCGGGCCGTACGGCGGTCCGCACCCGCAGGCGCGGTCCGTGTCCAGGCAGAGCCTGCTCGACCTGGTGGGATGTCGGCTGGGCGTGGGGCGGAACCAGCGCCAGCACCAGGTAGGCGTCAACGGTGGCCGAAAGGTTGGCGACAGTGACGGCGATGAACCTTTACTTTGACACACAAAAAACAACAGCGTTTTTCGATAATTCGAATATAAAATACGAAAGTTATTTTTAAATAATATCTACTCGAAAGAGCGTGTAGTTTATTTCAAGTACTAAACACTTGTCCTTGAATGAAATGGAAATGATTCTATTTAAAGAAACACCAGTGCTCGCCGAACGAATATAAATATAAACTCATTTCCGTCAAAATCTCAAAGATTTCTCCTCGGATTTCTCGAAAACTGACGATTTTTTCTGTGTGACGGTGTGACGGCGATTTGACGACGCTGACGGTGCTTACACTCTGACGATAACAATGACGACCGCCATAACGACGATGCTCGTTTCCTTGCGCAGAGATACTTCTCGTCGTCCCGCGACTCGCTGGCGGCGAGCTACGTGAACCGCGCGGCCACGGCGTCGGAGCTGGACCTGTCCCGGAAGGCGCGGCGGCGGGAGCTGCGGGGGCGGCTCAAGCTGCCCGCCGCCGTGACGAGCATGACGGGCTCCGCGATGGGGGACTCGCGGGCGGGCATGGCGGGCCATGGCGGCGGCGCCATGGGCTCGGGGACGGCGCTGCTGCCGCGGGGGTCGGTGGCGCACGCCAACGTCAACTACGGCGGCATCCAGATCCGCGGGCGCGGCAGCGCGGCGGCGGCGGCCCGGGGCCCCGGCCGGCCGCACCCAGGACCCACGTGGTCCTTCGTGTTCGACCCTGCGGGCCGGCTCTGCTACTACTGGTCCATGGTTGTCTCGCTGGCCTTCCTCTACAACTTCTGGGTTATCATCTACCGCTTTGCGTTTCAAGAAATCAACCGTAAGTTGTCTTTTACTTTTACACCCGACATGCCTTTACTATTCTCTGCCAGATCTCTTTCTCGAGGTTGCATTTTGTGATAGCGAGCTAGCTTATTATACAGATAGTATTGCTTCAAAACTATGTAGTTTTTTAAAGTTCCCGTATAAATCTCTTCCAGTCGTTTTCTCATAAACGTGGCACGTCCAGCAAAGATTTCAGCCGAGCGCCTCGCTCTAAGGCCGCAAGGAGCCGTGTTATCGCTCTAGAACTACCGCCACTGGGGCGCGCCCCGCGACGCGCCCCCGGGCCATTAGAATAACACGCTCGACAGTGTACGTAACCGTATTTGCAATTCGCCGCAAAATAAACGCAGAAATAAATGCGGCACGGAATAGAAAATGTGCTGCTCATGGAAATGGCCCGGGCGGAATAACTTTACCTCGGCGGCCGGCTCAAATAAAGCCAGAGGCGGGGCGGGGCGGGGCTGGGCTGTGACCTCGGTGGTGTTGCCTCGGTGTAGCTCCATTAGCGGAATGATCAGCCCCCCGTCATGCAGCTTCGGAACAGACGGTGT
>NW_026267239.1:656142-657719 GCF_000697945.3 Frankliniella occidentalis
GTCGGCGGGTTATGGAAGCTGTATAGTAGACGATGCAGACAACAGCAGTGCTGCCACCCATACCACGACACCTCCCCCCTTCCATTTAAAGGGATGTATCTCTTTAACTCTATGTAACTCCGTTACATACGTAAATCTGGCTCTGTGATTGGGTGGGTTAACTGCATCGGCTCGACATCTAATATGAGAAACTTGCACTGGTAAACATCCAGACACCGCTGGTCGCTGGTAAACATCCAGTGTTGTTCTGCTAGGCCCGCGAGGCTGCAGCGTCAGAAATAATCGGTTCAGTCTGTCTGTACTATTGAAATTAATGGAACAACGAACATTTTGTCAGTTGGCTCACTGGTCTGGCAAACCTCAGCTTTACTTCGGAGCTAGGAGCGAGACTATCTGACTGTAATTTCATTGTTGTCCGATAAGTACTGAGAGCTTTGGGGTTATGGTAAACCTTGAAGGGGTCGTGTGCCAAACACACATTTGTGCAATAACTGGTGTCGTCGATTGACTTTTGCTACAAAAGCTCAACATGACATAATCCAGTTTCATGACTGAGTCCTTTACCTCCCTTCCTTCCTTTTTTTTCTTTCTTTCATTCATCACCCTTCTTTTGATAGAGTAACGAGTAACCCATGCTTGCTGAGTGTGCAAGAATTAATGGCCTTTTGGGACGCTACAAATGTGGAGCAAATGTGATTTGTCGCTGTTTGACAATCGTATCATTTGAGCTAATGTTCGGGCTCAAGTGACACTCCTGGTCACCATCATCAGCTAAAATACAAGGCAACAAGTGATTGTTTGACCAGAATAGCGAGGAAACTTTTTGAGTGATTTCCAGTTGTCCTCACAGGGAGACAGAGGGCTTTAAAACACCAAAACCAAACGCAGTAGGTAGGATTGAAGGTGATAAGCCCATGCCCTCCGGGTTGTGAATTCCACCCCTACATGGCTGACAGTGAGAACTGCTTCGGGTTTTCAACCAGCACTGCCTCAGTCTTTGTACCAAGAGGTGTGGGGGGGGGGCTGTTTTCTGACAACATAACTGCCTTCCGGCTTACTTCCACTGCGCACGGCTTGTTATGTTGCAGATTCAGGGTACCTCACTTCGTTTGTACAGTGGGGACATCTTTGCATGTCTGTTTCGGATTGGGACGGGCAGTGTAGAAGCACAACAAAAGCTAGGTGATCAGTCTAGACTTGTGTGTCACACTCCACTCACCTAGGTCCATTGGGTACTAAGTTGTTGAGTTGTATCCTATGCCAACTCAGTTCATTATAGGGTGCCTTATCTGGGTATCAATGTGATACTTTGGACGGTTTCATGTATGCACTGTACTGTACTACAGTCTATTTGTCCAGTTTCCGTTCAATTTTGAGTTTTCATACACTAGGCCTAGTACTGCAAATGAGTAACATTCTCAGAATTTCAGAAGGAGACAGATTCGATTCAGTTTTGAATGTCAAGTGGCATATGGCTTTGCACTAGTGTTATGCATGACACAGCTGTCCAAATAGGCAAGACCCTCTTTATTTGGCATAAAGGAATTCAACTTCAGGGTAGCATTGAAAATGTACAA
>NW_026267239.1:664387-670921 GCF_000697945.3 Frankliniella occidentalis
CTCACCCCCCTCCCCTGCGCCCCGCCTCGCCATGCTGCGCGATGACGAGAAAGATATATATCGTGAAAATAACCAGCCGGCAACAGCAGCGCCCCTCTCGCCCGCCATGGCCCGCCACCCCTGCCGCGCTCTGCCATTGCCCAACACTCTCTCACCACCCTCTGAGCTCAGCCAGCGCTATAGCTGGGCTAGCAACACTAGCAACTAAGTTTTACCTCTGAGACACCTTGTATTTACAGAGTACACGGAAAAAAGATGAGCTGTGTAGCTTATCCAATCTGAGAATGCTAATTAGTTAGCTTTGTGTCTACACATTTCGCTGAATAGCTAAACATAGCTTATTTTAATGCCACATATCGGCCACATAGCTACATAATTAGTCACCCTATATTTAACTTTTGGTTTGGGTAGGCATAGCTAAACCTATAGTTATTATCATTCGCGTATAACCTCGGCGATCGGACGCGTCGCCGCCCGCGAGAGTCTATCGACATTTGTTATAAATGTCTGGCCGATCGAATGTCAATTGTGGGAAACGAAACCGATATCGGGCGGCGCGAGCTCGCTGGGTGCTGTCTCGCCGTGGTCGGCTGATTCAAGCGAATCGGACCGAATCAGAATGGAACTGCTGCGCTGACTGCCGCACGGTCACGCATTGCGCCGTCAACATATGGCTTACTCTCTCGTGTGAAATTTGTGACTCCTATAACAAAGCTACCTTGCGTTTTCTACAGTTTTACTGCAAGCTTGGACGTTCAATTTCACTCCATAAAATATGTTTGTAAGGGTGTGCACTGTTGGGGGAGTATGGCAATTAATTTCTAACTATTAAAAACTTCTATTTTTGCGCTAGCTACTTACTGCCTCTTTTCGCCAGTTCTTTAAAGGAATGAATCTGCGTGCCAATTACTGGGCCGCGGCAAATATGATTTTTTTTTTCGTTGGGGAGCGTGCAATAAGTACTTGTCAGCAGCACTGAGCCACCGACAGCGACAAGGGAGGGGAGTAAGGTATGAAGGGGAGAGAAAGAGAGAGAAGAAGATTTCTTGACAGCCATTTGTGGTGCGGGGCATGGGAATGCCGTCGGTGACCTCATGACCTCTGTCCCTGCCCAGCCCACCCTCCCCACACCCTGTGCCACACTCTGCACCCTGCAGGCCATGCACTCCCCGGGCCCTCTGCACACCCTCCACCCTCCTCCTCACTAGAAAGCCTCCGGCGCACCCTAGACGCAGCCTCTGCCCCTGGCGGCCTCCTCCTGAGTGCGCGAGGCGCGCCCCGGGAGGCGCACACACAGGCCTCCCACCAAACCTCGCTCCGTGCTCCACTCTGTGCCCACTCCACTTCCCCTTTCTTTACGACTGCGATGCCCTTCCCCCTCTCCGCGCAGCGCCGCGCAGCCTGCAGAGCAATGACCTACGTTCATCTGGAGCTTTGGCACAGGCAACGGAATCTCCACCATTCATTTTGCTCCTCTCCCCCGCCGCTCTTCTGCCGCTCTGCTGCCGCTCTGCTGCCGCTCTGCCGCCGCTGCGGGGGGCTGCCTCCCCTTCTCGATGGCCCGCCCTCTTCTATCCTCTGGCCACAGAGAGTGCAGTGATCCTCGCCGGAGCGTTTTGCGTGTCCCGACAATCGCTCCCCTCCTCCTGCTCCCCTCCTTTTCCCCTCCCTCCCTCGTATAGACATTTTTTTCAGCGCTCGGCCAGCAAAAAAAGGAAGTTGTTACGAGAAAGCGACTCCGGGCGGTGTTGGGGTTGGGGCTGCTGCTGCTGCTGCTGCTGCTCCTCCACGTACCAGCACCATAGAGCAGCGCTCGAAGTAATGATCATCCAGATACATAACGTCGAGTTGGTCCCCCATCGATCCATGCTCCCAGTCGTGCTCCCGCTGCTCCTGCTGCTCCCCCCCCCCCTCCCTCCTGCTCCCCGCTGCGGCGCCACGCTGCGCTATGCGGCGCCGTGGTGGCGCTGCGCTGTGCAAACGCCGCACTTCGTCTGCTCTCTGCTCTACCTGGCTGCGCCCACCGCCGCGCCTGCAGGCACTGGTTCACAGCAGGGGCACTGCACGTCTGTCTGTGCATATGTTTGTACCCGACATCTTATTCACAGAATAGCTCCTTTCCGTTTTCCTTTCAACACTGAAAATCTAACAGAGAGTGCTCATCACATTGTTGAATCACCCGCAGCGTACCTGGAAGCACAATGTTGAAACAGTATGATTGGGCTGATTCTCAGTATAACGGTTTTGACGACAGCCTTAGACTCTGCAAATCTAACTGTATAACAACCGAGGGGGAAATCACTTGGGTTCGTAGCGTACGGGCTATCTCGTGGTATTTTCCCCCTTTTGCATGGGGCCACACGGGTACGGGTAGTGGTCTAGTGCCTGGTCTCCGGTGGACAGTCATCCAGGAAGATATGTTGTTAACGATTATTTGCAGGTTGCGCGCCGAGTGCGACTGGCTCTGGCTCGTGGCTCGCGCTAGCTTGCGCTGCGCTCACTGCGTGTAAGCAGCACTAGCACCCTTTAGCAGCAAACGACATATAGTAAATCCCGACGATTTCACTAATATTCGTCAATATTTCGGCATATAATCTAATTCCTCTCTCTCATATAATTGTTTTCTGGACTTGAAAAACATTAATATGTGTTTAAATCGGGGAAAAGCGAGAGGTACTGTCAGACATCGCTAGTGTGCTGTGGTGTGCGAGTGGTGTGCTAGTGCGAAAGTGCTGCACAGGTGAGCGAGCGCTAGCGCGAGCGGCGCGAACCAGCAGCCGCAATCCGCTAGCAACCTGCAAATAATCGTTAACAACATATCTTCCAGGCCGTGGCCTGGTCCTGGTCGGTTTCGGCGTGTCTAAACTCTCTACCTGGCAACCTAGCAGCTTGGCAACCTGGCAACCCTGGTGACTCCTCCCCTCTCCCCGTCCGTCTCCGCCGCGTCGTCTGCACCGGCACCGCAGTTGGCGCAGTCCTCGCCTCGTCCTCCGTCGGTCCAGAATCAGTTGAGGTTGAGAGCTGCAGCAAAGCGGACGCGCACACCGGACACCTCAGAACAGTTAGAGGATACGCAGTGCAGTTCAGGTCTTCGACGTTAACCGACTCCACTAGTCAGATCTTCAAACGAGCTCAACAGAGCAGCTACAAGGTAAGCCTCGCAGTGTGTGTGCTGGATGATGTTTCGTCCCCCGCGTAAGCGAACTTACTGCGAGGAGCTCTGCCCTACAGTGTCGGCACCATTGTGTTTGCAGCATGTCCCTGGCCGAGGAGCAGCTGCTGCCGGACCTAGTGCTGCTGGAGGTGATGCAGTACCTGTCGGTGGACGACGTCTTCGCCTGCCGCCTCGTGTGCAAGAGGCTCGAGGCCCTGGCGCGGCACCCCAACGTGTGGCGCCACCGCCGGATCGACTGGGACAGGGACTGCCCGTGCGCGGTGCTGCGCCTGGCGCCGTGCCTGCGGGCGATAGTATGCAGGAGACACGGCGACGGATACTCCCCATACTACTCTAATGCAGCGTTCGAGACGACCAAGTGCGCCGTGACATCTCTAGACATCGAGGTGGAAAGTGCCTGGAACGGCAAGAAATCGCACCCTCAGTTGGCGCACTTCACCCAAGTGGTGCGCAACCAGATAGCGCTGGGACGCCTGCAGCACGTGACCGTTCTGAGTGGCCGACCCGGCATGTACTTGCGTCGGCAGGCGGATCCATTGAGAGGTGTTGACGCGTTTTGGGATGCCTTGGCGCAGTCTTCTTGCTTGCAGTCTCTCCGATTCCTGGGTTGCGTACCCTCGGCAACCCAACCCTTGCAGAGTGGATCGTCCAAGTCGTCCTTGCTGCTCTTCAAGTGCCGTCTTACAAGAAAGTCCGAGTCGTTTGTGAAGGCCGTGCTGGCAGCTCACACCGATACCCTGGAGGAAGTCAGCCTAAGAGGCTCTTTGTACGTGGACGACAGTGCCGTCTCCAGCTCTGATACAACCGAGTTGCTGGCCCGTATGCCCAGACTTCGACGTCTGAAGTACGACAGACTTTCTCCGATTGACGCGTTGGCCGCGTGTAACACACTGAAGGACGTGAGCCTGTTTCCCGCCCCTGGTTGCTCGCCGCTGTCCCTCGAGCAACCCCAGAGTAACATTCTGAAGTTCCTCAGTGAAGCCAACCAGCTGCGCGCCCTGAGCATCCTCTTTGGACCTGGCGACAACATCGAGGAGCTGATTGAAGCCACCCTGGTGTCTTCCGCACTGTCCCTGGAGCACCTGTCTTTGCGTGGATACAAGGCCAAGGAGGTACACCAGGTTCTGATCCGAGCGCTGCCCCGGCTCCCCGCGCTGCGGCAGTTGACCTTGCACCCTGGTGACCTGGAGGAGTGCGACGAGCTATTGCTGGCTATCACGCCCCTCTCGGCCCCGGCCCTGCGCAGGCTCAAGCTGATCAGTGACGAGGATGCGTATAATTCTGGTTATGGATGCGGCCACCACTGGCTACACGGTGACGCTGTCAGGGCGACCCTCGTTGTCAATCCCCTGCTGCACATCCACCTGTGGAACCCCAATGCTTGTTGTTCTGATTTCGAGTGCGATCCGTGCGCAACGCTCTGCCATCTGGAAGCGGGATGGAACTTCCCCGGCCGGCTTGTCCTCTTCGCACATGAGCCTGGCAAGTGTCCCGCACCAGAGGACCACACTGCAGGAGGCCGCAAGTGGAGGAGCATCCACATGCCTTGCAACAGACTTCAGTAGTTTACTCCCTTTGGTGGCTAAGTGTTTTCACATTGCCAGTATTTAGTGATAAATAATTGTGCAGTGTCATGCATGGACCATTCGCAAGAGTATTCCAAGTGAACAAGTGCCCCATGTTTGGAACGTTTCTTTTCTCTTTTCCTATGAAAGACATGTCATTACCACAGGTAATGTTATAATGTAGGGACAATGTTAGTTTTTGTTAGAAGGTTACATGTGTTACAAATGTCTACAAATCTTCATATTGGTAGTATTTAAGTAAATAATTATGCCGTTTCTGATGAGTATAACCCTTTGTCAACAGTATGTTAAGTAAACAATTTTGCCATATGTTTAGAATGTTTCCTTTTTTTTTTGAGACAGTCCCCAAGGTCCCCAATATACGGCCTCTAACAGAAGGCGAAGCTCTCCCCTGGCTTTTACTCCTCTAGCCCAGGATAGGGGCACCACACACTATGCTGCCGGAAAGTATTCATAGTACACGGACGAAATATTTCAGCTTTGCTCTTTCAGCTAGCACAGGGGTTCCCGAGCCACCCGCGGCTCGCCCGCCGGCCAGGGGACGCGGCTCTCGGCCAGCCGCGCCCCTGGTACGTTCGGGTCTCGGCCGAGCCCAGCGGCGGAAAACTGTCGTGGATGTTTCAAAATGATACTAGAGACAATTCACCTCACGGGTACTTAAAACGTTATGATTACCTAATCGACCCAAGATTTCGGATCTGGTTACCGATTTTGGGTTTTGACTCGAAAATAAAGGGTATTCATGAAGTATGATCCCACTCCAAATCTTTGTTCTGTGTCTCAAACGGTTTAGGAAGTACAAATACCAAAAATTTTGAGGCCAAAACTGCGTATTTGAGAGGGGGTGTGTTTAAAACTGTATGCATCCTTGAATTGAGGTCAAAACTGACTACACCATTGGAAAGATTTGAAAACTGATTCAAAACCAACCATGCTGCTAAAAGTTGGATTTTTGTTTCCTACTCCTCGATCAAATATATCAAAAAAATTTAACAGAATGTCGTAACTCTCATAACCAGAATAGATAGTCTTTAACTGTCGCCAAATTTGGTTTGCAGCTTCCCTTACGGTCCCTTAACATTCTCTGATTTTTAAAGAAAGATAATAATCAAATCTTGGACAAAAAAAAATTATACTATTTAACCAAAAAAAACTAGTCAATTTTTTTCAAATTTGAATATTTTCTTTCTTCAAAATAAGAGAATATTAAGGGACCTTAGGGGAGGTTTCAAATCAAGTTTGGGGCCAATTAAACACCATCTATTTTTGTTATGAGAGTTACGATATTCTGCTAAAATGTTTTGATATATTTGATCGAAGGGTAGGAAACAAAAATCCACTCTTTAGCTATGGTTGGTTTTGAAGCAGTTTTCAATTTTCTTTCCAATGGTGTATTCAGTTTTGTTTTTATTGCAAAGATTCATAGAGTATTATCTCTACCCCCTCTCAAATACGCAGTTTTTGCCTCAAAATTTTAGGTAGTTATATCTTGTAAACCGTTAAAGACACACAACAAAGATTTGGAGTGGGATCATACTTCATGAATACCCTTTATTTTTGAGTCAAAACCCAAAATCGGTTTCCAGATTCGAAACTTTTGGTGGATTAGGGAAAGAACAAATCTCATACACACGGTCAGACTTGTCCACAGCATCGCTTCCAGCTTCCCAGATAGTTCTCTTTCTTCATTTACTTGTGATATTTTGACTTTGTGAAGTTAATGTCACTGATTATACAAAAGATTATAAGAAATTATAAGATTATAGAATGATT
>NW_026267239.1:670971-671525 GCF_000697945.3 Frankliniella occidentalis
CGTAAGGCTGCGGAACAGAACCAACATGTTCAGGGAGCAGGGTCTCAGGGCCTCGCCCATTGAGACTGGCGACCACGAGGCATGCGGCCCACCGCGGTTCCATGTCGGGCACTGGACTACATAGTTCGGCCCTGCGTTGACGCCAGCGATTCGAGTCATTCATTGCGATTCATTGTACACTTTTCATAGAGTGGGTTTGCTGTGGGTGTCCTCCAGCACCTCTCGCAGCCAAGCACATGAAACAGTGATACACAAGGGGTTAACAACATGGACCTTCAGGGTGACGCAACAAGCAGCCGGTGAACAACTTTGATTCGTACTTGCACTTTATCGTAAATTGATTAGCTCTACTTTGCTATTTTGATTCATTGGTTCAAAGTTCTAGATTGAACAGGAATTTTCCGACACAAATGTTCACCGCTCACGAAGCACATTGTCCGTGATTTTTTAGTCACTCACCCAGTTCACTTTCCTTCGAACTTCCTGGTTCTCAGCATAGAAAAAATGTTCGCCATTCGGCTGCGCCATGTGGTAGTCGTGGCTGAGCGGTCCAG
>NW_026267239.1:671575-672155 GCF_000697945.3 Frankliniella occidentalis
CACCCCGCCGGCCGTTCCCGTGCGGCCCGCTGCACTCGGCAGTATCGAGTTTCGATTGCGAGCAGAAATGTGTCCGTCAGGCGGGCGGAACGACGTAGGGGGTCGTGCCGCTGCATATATATACTGATTGGGCAACCTGTGGACGTTGACAAAGATGGATAAAGCTGATGCCTCGACATATAGCGGAACTGGGTCAGCTCCGGGCGAGCAGCAGGGCGGGGCGGGGCGGGGCGGGGCGTCAGTATGCTCCCTCACCACCGCCCGCTCCATCACTCACTGAACGTGGAGACAAAGTGGCTCGTTGCGTCCACAAGGACACGCCCGGGCGCGCGCGCGCGCGCACGCCGCCCACACCACCACGACCCTTCCTCGTGGCGATGAGGAAGTCCTGCTCGCCCCCCGCGCCGCCCTTCACCGCCTCCGCCTCCCGCACCGCTACACGACGGTGACCTGGCACGCGATATTCCTCTTGCGGCTCGCTCCCGGCCGCGCGCGCCTGCCTGTGTACCGCTCCATCGCACGGACGCGCTCAGTTTGACTGGTTTGACGACCCGGTACGAGACACGTGTGTGTGTGTGTA
>NW_026267239.1:673708-674834 GCF_000697945.3 Frankliniella occidentalis
GGGGGTGGGGGAGAAATAATGGAAGAGGAGGCTCATGTGTGGGAGACCGCGCCATCAAACCCAGGTGTTGTTGTTTTTATTTAACAGTTCAAACGTGATCCACCCCCAGGACCAGGGTATTGAGGTAACACCGCTCACAAATCACGTACACAACAGCGTGGGGTGTTCTCTTTCTCCTTGATAATTTTGTCGTTTTAACTTAATTTGATTATTTTCGTAGATTTTGCGAGATTGTTTCGCAACGCCTTCCCCCTTCGTAGGAATGGGGCGCCCTCAGCCCCGGGCTGCGCCGGGCTCGGCTCTGCCTTGTGGCCTGATGGAACGGTTCCCGTACGGTGTAACGTGTACCGACCGCGCGAGCGACGAGCATTTGCCTTTGCATAGGGAACCGTAGGTCAAATACGACACAAGCATCCCAATATTTATCTAGAGAGAAACAAAATCCCGGGCGCAGAGAACATATGTTCACCGCGGGGTGAAAGTGGTGTCAGGAATAGGGCGGTGGCGATGGCGAGGGAAACGAGGAGGTTTCGTCGTCAGACCGCTGCGAAACGCCCCGTCATGTTTCTCGGGGGAAAATTGGTCTAATTTCGCTGGCGGTGAAGACCAACCTCTCCCCTACTCACTCGCTCCCCCGCCACGGCCTGCTCCCAAAAGGCGCGGTCCCTGAGTGGCCAACCACGAATCATGACGCCGCGATGTCAACCCCGCCTCGGCTCGGGGTCGGCGATGTGGGAAAGGGGTGGGGGCAGGGGAACGAGCCCCTCGTTATCCGCTCTTCAGGTTGCGAGGTCCTGGGCCAACATCTCACCTGACAGGAACCGCACCCCCCTCCGGCCAGTGCGGCACGGGCGGTGTGGACTGTTCCGGGACGCCCCCCCCCCCCCCCCCCCCATTTCCTATCATCATTTGCGCTTTTGGGTCCGTGACGTAGCGTGGCGTGGCTGGCGGCGGGGGCCTTTAGACCGATTAGACCCTCCAGGCCCTCCAGGCCCTCCAGATGCCGTTATTAGGCCCCCGAGCCTCAGCAGGGGCCGATGGAGGGCGGTGGTGGTGAGGGGGCGCTGTAGGGCAGGGAGCCTCAAAACCGAGCTGCGCGGAGCACACAACCTGCAGGGAAAGGGGG
>NW_026267239.1:679224-680491 GCF_000697945.3 Frankliniella occidentalis
GCGTCGCCGAGGACAGACCGGGCGAGAGCGCCGGAGGAGGCAGGGTAGGCGGCTGACTCGGGGTTGCCAAGTCAGTTGGCAATAACACATTCCCGTATTTCGCCCCCTATAAATCATGGCTGATATATCTCGGAGATATTGCCGGGCCGAGTGGGCCGGGGGACCGGTCGGTCGATCTGCCGGGGAGCGACGCGACGCGGTGCCACGGGGTCGGCCAGGGAGGCGACCCTTCACCCCGTGACCCTCCCCCGGGGCAGGAACGACACTTGGCCAGCCTGGCCTGACCTCTCAACGACGTCTGGTCCTGCTGGTCGGCCCTTGGCGGTCCGGAACTTATTCCCAGGAGCGTTTCTGGAATCGCACCACCTCTTTTCTGATTTTACAAAGCTATTCCGGTGATTCTTTCACAACCAACCGGTGGTGAATAAAAACACATTTCTGGAAAAAAATCCTGAAGGAGCTACACTCTTAATGTAATCAATTTTTTTGGAAACATTTTTATTTTCAGACCGGATACAAACTTCTTGCTAAAACGTGTCAAGTTTCACACAATTTGTCTCGTCATACGAACCAAATCGTCTCTGGTCTGCACAGAAACGTCCACGAAACAAAATTGTTTCTTTACATTTATGAAGTGCATTCAAAGTTTAAAACTTTATAGAAAATGCAAGAAAACTAATATTAGAAGTTTCAATTTATAGGGTCCTGCGGACGCACTCAAGAGGAGGGCGGTCCCTTCCCGGACGACACGCGGGATCCGTAGCGGGGCGGGGGTCTTGAAGGGCGTCCAAGGCAAGCAGCCACGACACGATGGGGATGGGGGTCAGCGCGCGCGCGCGCGCTTGTGGGTGCCATTTACGCCCCTTGCACGGGGCCGGGCCGCACTGTGGCCAGCGCGCGCGTTCTGATAGCCGGATACGAGTCGGGCTTTGTGCCCGTAAATAAAGGATTACACCGTCCGGTCCGGAGAGGGCGGGGCGTGGCGGGGCGTGGCGGGGCGTGGCGGGGGCGGAGGGCGGAGTGTCCCTCTCACGGCCATGGTGACGGCAGCGGCCAACAAAGACGAGGCTGCCCAATCACTGTCCTCCTCCCCGCCCTCCTCCCCCTTTAGGGCCGCGGGCTTTTGGCTCACGCCCCAACGCCCCCTGCAGTTAGGCCCTCGGCTCGCCACCGACACTAATGTTAATTAATGCTCGCCAAAGTCACTCCATTCTTTTGCACGGCCCGCACGCTCTGCGGGGAAGGGGGGGGGGAGAGAGAGAGAGAG
>NW_026267239.1:680541-681203 GCF_000697945.3 Frankliniella occidentalis
CTCGGCTCGCCACCGACACTAATGTTAATTAATGCTCGCCAAAGTCACTCCATTCTTTTGCACGGCCCGCACGCTCTGCGGGGAAGGGGGGGGGGGGGGGGAGAGAGAGAGAGAGAGAGAGAGAGAGACTGTTATTCTTTTATTCTAGTGTGGCGGTGGCGGCGGGGGCCTGAACCGAAATGCCGTTTTTCTTTCTCCTCACAACGAGCCGTGGCAGTGTCCGACCCATTCACAGGCAGAGGGGCTGCGGTGAAGGGGCGGCGCGCGCGGGCGGACTGTGCGCACCCTTTGTACGGCTCGCTGGGGGACGGGGTGGGGGCGAGGGGAACATGCATCCCTTGCTTCGGAAATGATTAATAATTGCCTTGAAATATCCACATAATTGTGTTCGTTGGGGTGGCGGCGCGAGCGCGCCGAGGAGAGAGGTGGGCTGGGGGGGAAGGATGGGGCGATGGAGAGGGAGAGTTTGAGGTCGGATCGGGAGAGGGGGGGGGGAGGGATTGGGGTCGTTGACTCAGTGGACCACGCCCCGCGCCACACGGCGCCACGAAAACTAACTGATGCCGGGTGTTTAAAACTGTATGCATCCTTGAATTGAGGTCAAAACTGACTACACCATTGGAAAGATTTGAAAACTGATTCAAAACCAACCATGCTGCTAA
>NW_026267239.1:681798-683055 GCF_000697945.3 Frankliniella occidentalis
GGGGGGGGGCTGCGGAGAGGGAGAGCGCGCGGAGGGCAAGCGGAAGCTGCCGGGCCCACCGGGTAGGTTTGGCGGGCCTGCTCGTAAATTAAGCCCGGAAAGCTGGTTGATGTTGGGTTCCGCTGGCTGGCAGGCCGGGAGGCTGTTTGACCGGTCACGGCAATGTCATGCCAAAGGCGGCCATGATTTGCGGGACCGCCGGACGACGGCTTGTTTCCAGAGCGGGCGGGTCGCGCCGACGGCCAGGAGGCACCCTCTAGTGTGTTTGGTTTGGCAGGGCTGACGGGGCCCTCTCAGAAGAAAGCGCTGCTCACAGAGCGACGGGATACGTCGTCTGGCACCAGAAGCAGTGGAGGCGGGGCCCGTCCCCCTCAGCATACGCAAGGCCATCCACCCACCCATTCTGATCTCCGCCCCCCCCCCCTTCCTCTCGCAAAGCCAACTTGGGATTCTGGGCGTTTTACGCAGGCCAAAGAATAAAACATAAAAAGGAATAAAGCAAGAAGGACGGTCGGAGTTAGTTAGAAACTTAATTTCTCTCTGTCCCGTCGTCATTATTATTTCATGCCCTCGTTTCTGATCCAAGATATTTTTTTACACGGCTTTACGACACGAATGAAAGCAAACTGGACGACGGGGATTCTGCGAACCAAAACAATGTCGCTTTGGCTCGGCTCGGCTCGGCTTTGGCGCTGCTCGGCCGGGACCTCGGCCGCTTTATCTGGAGCCGCCCCGCCCGGCACCGCCTCTCGCCGCCTATTCCTCCTTCACGCTGGCTGTGAAACGACCCACTTAATTTTCAGAGCCGGCTTTGCCTCTCCCTCCCCATCATCCGTCCCAGGCAGGCAGGCGAGCCGCGCCAGCCAGAGCCTTCCCTCTGCCGCCGCTCCCGCCCCTCTCAAACCTGCCTCATGCACTGTCAATCCAAGCCGCTCGCAGAGAGCCGCCAGGGTGTCGCGCAACCCCGCTATACAGTTTCCACCAACGACAGCCGCGCCCACATATTTGACGTCTCTTGACATTTTTCTCCCACAGTTGCGTTTTATTGCGGTTTTTCCTGCTTCGCGACGCCTCGCGCGCGTGCTTTTGGTGTTTCATTTTCTCTCATTATCTCGCCATCGACGCGGCGCGCGGTGTAGCCGCGAGTGTAACCGCCGCAGCCCTTGCTCCCTCTCGCCGTGCTCGCTGTATACGTGTGAACACGCGCGTGGGCGCAACACCCACCTGAGATAGGGCACGCTCCGCCCCCCGCCGCCC
>NW_026267239.1:689945-692278 GCF_000697945.3 Frankliniella occidentalis
CCCCCCGCCGCTCTCGCCCGCCTTCCCCGGGCCCAACCCTCCCCGCCCGACCGAGCGACGTGGCTCGCTGATTTGCAAGGCTGATTTCTCATTCGCATACTGCAGCAGCAGCGGCGGCGGCGGCGAGCGAGCACACGCGCCCCAAGTTGTTGTTGTTCCTGATGTCCGGCGCGGGCCCGCCCGCTGCTGACGCCTGCTCCCGCACCCACATTTGGTTAAAACGGTGATAATTACTATCACCACGCTGGCTGTGCCGCGCGAGCAGGAGGAGGAGGAGGAAGAGGAGAGCGGTGGCAAGGAGGCGGCTTAAACAGAAATTATAACAGCAGCGCAAACAATGGGATGGGAATGGAGGCAGGGAGGGGGGGGGGCGAGTAGGCTTTCGTTTTGGTTTCAGCGGTTTGCGCTGTGCTTTTGGTTTGGTGGCGAGACGGTGCGGCGTCGGCGGCGGCGTCGGGGGTGGCGGTGTTGGTGTTATTTGTATGCTGCTGGTGTGGCCCTGGGCGGAGCGGGGCGGGGCGGGGCGGGGCGGGGCCGCGAGCCTGGAGCTCGGCAATCAGACTGCGGTGCAGCGGTGCATGCACAGTGCGGCGCGCTCTCCAGGAGCTTGGGAGGGGTAAGGGGGGGGGGGCGTATGATTTGCATTTGGGCGCCCGGGGGGCCCCGATGGCCCCGAGCCAAATTGGTCGAGTGCAGCGGGCAGCGCGTGGGCCGGGCCAGAGAGGACCGCGGCCAGTGGGCAGAGTGGGGTAGCGATCGTGCACGCGTCCTCCGACACACGCCTCTTGCACACGGCCGCACGCATACCGGAAAACGTGCCGTCGTCGAGTCCTAGCTCGCTCTGCGACCGACGACCGCTGCGCTGTCGCGAGGACAGACCCAAGGGTGGGAGCGCTGGAGCAGTGCTCAAGGCACCGAGAAGAGAGAGGCAGAGGGGGGGAGGGGGGAGGGCGGTGTTCCCTCCGGGCAGACACCACCGAGCCACCCCCAAACCACCACTACCCTTCTCTGTTTTCTCAGCAAATACACGACTCCTTCCGATAACGTGAATTTCCCGTCGCGAACGAAGAGTATTAGCAGCACTCTGGCCTGGCCGCGCCGCCTGCCTGGGGGCGGGTGTGTGACCACCCCCTCCCGTACACTTTGGTGCACCCTCCTCCTCAGGGGCAGGTGTGTGCGTCCTCTCCCTCCCTTGTCCCCTCTTCCCTCACCATCCCGCACAACAGTCAACGGTGTACAGACTCCCTGGCACGTCGAGCCACCCGAGCCATTTCGTAGGTGTTTTGGAGGAAGCCTCGCGGTCTAACTACCGAGTTTGTTCCCAGCAGGGGTTTCATTTCTCCAACTTGGCGCGGCGGGACGCGTTGGGGCGCGGCAAGGCACGAAGCGGTGGGTGGGAGAGAGGGGGGGGGGCAAAGAACAACAACAGTGGCGCGGCACGCTCCTATGTGCGAGTGCGTTCCGCTAAGTCCGTCTGCCGTTGTACCTGCTGGAACTGCTCTGCTGTGCGAAGCAGTGCCGCGATATTTCCTATTCCCACCACCGCGGCTTTCCGCGAGGGGTCGTCAACTCTCCTTGGCCGTGTACGGAGGAATATTGAATATTACAAATAATATTGGTAATATTGAGCCAATTTTCAAGCTGTGACGTCATAATACTAGAAAAATGTGTAATATCAAGGTAATATTACCAGTAATATGGCTAATATTGGTGTAATATTTGAGGTAATATCAGTCCGTGTACGGAGGAATATCGAAGTTGACGACCCCTCGGCTTTCCGTGTCACCACGTTTATTTGAATCATTGAATAAGCCAGGAGGAAACCACAACTATCAGAACGACGTGGTAAAAACTTGTGTTCTGAGAGGTGTCTTCAATAGGCCCAGCTTCGCAAGTCGACACGGCTTAACGTTTAGAAGTCACTGGTGAAAATTGAAAAGGGTGCAAGTCCACTTTGCATTGGACTTACGACGCCCTTTTCATTTTTTATCAGGGAAGTTTAGACATTTGTCCAGAGAATGAAAGAATGAAGTCCACCCCGAGTCCACCCCGCTCCGTACTTATAGAACAGTGGAAAATGTGCCTCACATCTCAAAACTCAAAACGTGACCTACGACTTTGTGATTCCACTTCGCAGAGCAAAAGGTGCCGCGTGGTACAACACTTCTAGCGGGTCTGCAACGTGCAGCGCGCGGGCAGCAACACTGCAGTAATACACACGCTCGACCGCGCGGCGCGGCGATTCTCTTGCGCGTTTGCCCGCGGATGGGTTGTGATGAGGCGTGGTGGGTTGGTTTGGTGGGGTGAGGCGGTGAGGTGGCGGCGCGGGGCGG
>NW_026267239.1:692381-702992 GCF_000697945.3 Frankliniella occidentalis
GGCCGCGCGCCGCTTTTACTGCTCTGCGCGGAGACATAAAGCGTGGGAAATGATGAATTGAAATTTTGCCGGGTGCGGACATAAACATTGTAGGGCGCGGCGGCTGTAAAGGGTGGCGCGGCGACGCAGAGCCGGAAGTAGATGTAGAGGCGCGTAACGGGCGACGTGACGCGCGCAGGGGGCGGTACCGCCCTCGAGAGGGAGTGTCTTGTCGAGGGGAATTCACTGTCAAAAACACTGCTCAATGCTTACGGTGAATTTCACCGTAAGCTACAGCTACCCTGCACCAGCAGCAGCTAGCCTACGGTCAATCTTCACCATAGGCTACGGTGAAGGAAACTGTAAGTTACGGTTGAATGTCACAGTAAGCTACGGTGAATCAGGGTGCAACACCGTAACTTATAGTGATATTCACCGTACGTAGCTTACAGTGAATATCGACCGTAAGCTACAGTGCTGCAGGATTCGCGAGCGACCGCTCCATTTACTCTTAAAGTGAGTAAAAGGACAAATTTTGCAAGTGTTCGAATGGCTTGTGGTCACTGTGAAAAATGGTCGTAGGTTTACTGAAAACTTTTTCATTTGTGTCGTAAAATTACAGTTTTAAGTTGTAAATTCCGAGGCACTTTGTGTCGACTCGTTGTTAATTTCCGTTCATTTTTCACAGTGGCCGCTCCCCTGCAACACAGTGAATGAGCTGTCGCAAATCTACCAATACCTATAAAGCCGTGTGATTGGATCCGCGGCTCATAACTGCAGGGCGTGACATTCGCGCTCTGGTGTTTCCAGTGTGCCGTTGTCAGAGGCAGGCCCGCGACCCCTTCCCCCCCTACGCCGTGTCGCCGTATATACCCCGTACCCCGCCATCCCTGTCCAAGTATCGAGTTTGCATAAACGCGCCCGGCCAATTATACATGTTTCCATGTTGATACAACACCCCGCCGGCGCTCTCGCTGCGCGGCCACGGGGTCGGCGGGGACGGCGGGGACGGCGGGGACGGCGGGGACGGCGGGGACGGCGGGGACGGCGGGGACGGCGAGCGGGGCCGAGCATGGAGGCAGTGTTGGTCCTGCAATCATCCGGGGTGGTGTTTGAGAGCCGCTACACCTCCACCCCTGCCTGCAACACAACGCCCCCGCCCCATCGCCACCCGCTGCGAGACACAATGTTTCGTTTACCGTTTCAAAAAGTGCTGCCAATTTGACAAAAAAAATCCATATAGTGTCTGGTGAATTTGGTCGGTCGCTTTTCTGGGAATAAATCTCATGCGCCCTCGAAGGGAATCCTCTTTGACTGTTTGAAGCTACACTGAAGTCTTCAAAGCTCCATGGCCAACCCTAAAGATAAACACTTCCAAGTGTTCTACTTTACTGTTGAACATTCAAACATCCAGTCAAATATTTAAAAGTGTGCAACTTAAGTCTTGAGCAATGATATCACACAAGATGCAGACTTTCTTCATCAGTGTAGAGCAGTTACAAGGAAACAGCACTTCTACGATATACGCTGAACTGCTCGAGGGTTCCCCCACTCCTAAAATAAGTGTACCGGGTGTAACTGAGAATGCGCAACAGTGTTGCGGGATTGCATACCCGCCAGGGCTGCAGGGGCCATGGCGCCTTACGGGCTAACTGGGTAGGCAAACCCGCAACACTGTTGCGCATTCTCAGTTACACCCGGTACAACGAGTTGGCGAGCTGATGAGTTGTCGCGAGTTAGGCACGAGTTGGGGTTGGGATCAATTTTTTTTTTAGAGATTTTCGCGAATTTAGCGCGAGTTTTCGCAAATTTTCGGGGGATCGCACAGAACTGCTTTACTCGGGTTTTCATCACTGTGAAACGTGTCTAAAATTAAATTGACACGAACCAAAGTCCGTCAATGCCAGATCACGTCCCAGTACTAACTTATCTAGAAAGTGTAAAGTGATCACAGATGCGGACTGCGCCCCCCCCCCCTCCTTTCCCCCTCGGTTTCCCTTTATATTTTTTTCATTTCTCCCGTTGCTGCCCTATTTTTACGCAATGTTTGTCTCCTTTTGTTGCAGCGAAACTGGACGGAGTGAAGACGTACATGCGGATGCGGCGGGTTCCAGGGTCCCTGCAGGTCAAGGTCATCAAGTGGTTCGACTACCTGTGGTTAACTCAGAAGTGCTCGGACGAGGAGAGAGCCGTCAGCTGTCTGCCAGGTAAGATGATTTATCGGCTGTAAAGTAGTGTGATGTGGGCAAATGTTGGAGTTTAGTTCGACTCACAGGAGATTTGGGAGGCATGTGAAGCAACCCCTTGAGAGTACTTTGTAACGCCGTCGTGTGCATTTGCAGACAAGCTGAAGGCGGAGATCGCCATCAATGTCCATCTGGACACGCTCAAGAGGGTGGAGATCTTCCAAAACACGGAGGCGGGCTTTTTGTGCGAGCTCGTCCTCCGACTGAGACCAGTCCTCTTCTCTCCCGGGGACTACATTTGTAGAAAAGGTAAGCAGCCTGTTTGCGAAACGCAACAGCGCGCCTCGGATGCAAAAGGAGGCTATACGGAAAAAAATTATGTTGGGGGAGCAGGCGCTGTTTGATCGCGGTCTCCCTCTTACCCCCACCCCCATTCTCTCGCCCTCTCTCTCCCTCTCTCTCTCTGACTTCTCTTCTTCCCTCCCCTTCCCCCTCTCTCCCTCTGCCACCTCCCCCTCCCTTCTCCTCTCTCGGCAAACACTGGAATCTCTTTGCAGAAATCGTGAATTTGAAAACGGCACGGCGGGGAGACGTTTATTGCTCTTCTAAATAAAACGGCGGTCCTCTCTCTCCTCTCTCGCGCCTCGGCGCCTCGCCATCACGGTGACGTCCATTACTCCACGGTCAGCTCGAGATGGAAGGCAAAGATCTCATAGTGTCACTTCATTTCCTTTTCTTTTGCCGCCGCACCTTGCCCCCGCGCGCTCTCCTCTGCTCTCCTCCCCCTCGAGCCCTTCCGAGAAGCTCTCCGACGCTTCTCCCCATACCGCCTCTGCTCAGCCGCCGTAAGCAGGCGCTGGAGACCTGAAATGAAGGCGCGGCCCGCGGCGCCTTTCACGTATTTTCGCCCCTGTCCCTCCCCCCTCCCCCACCGTGTTGCTTATTATTCTATTTCAATATACGCAAAGGCGACGATGCTGATGGTCCAGCCTCCCCCTCTACTCCGACCCACGCTAGCCCGAGCGCCTTTGCCTCCTACACGTAAATATAAATACGGCTCGAGTAACATATCGTCTTGCCAGAGGGGTGGGGTGGCGGCTGGCGGCCCTGGCGCGGCGCTCGCTTACTCCTCCCGGGGTCTTCCTCGAGCATAAACTGATTCGATGACACTGATCCGCCCGGGGCGGGCGAACGCGAATCGCGAGATGGGATGGCGAAGAGCACAGGCAGGGAAAAAGAATACTCAAAGCCACCCCCGTCCTCTACTCCTACAACCGCCCCCCTGCCTTAAATATAAAGGGGAGGAAATGAAGAGTGTTAAACCAGAAGACCGTTGATTAAGAAATAACGTCGTTGAAATCGAGTCTGTGGCACTGTCATTAGTGACGTAGAATTAATCTAAATAGTAAATACACAGCACTTGGTCGCACCTGACTCTAAGAAGTAGCGTGTTTTTTTGTTTTCTGTTTTGTTTTGTTTTTGACATCTTCTGCTGCAGTCTCGTTTCCTGCAGGTTTCGAGCGCTGTGTTTTGAGAGTGCGCCCCCCCCCCTCACCTTTTTCCTACCCTCACACCAAGGCGAGGCCAGACAGACGCTGACATTTTTCCTTTTTTTTTGTTTCACAGGAGAGGTCGGCAAGGAGATGTACATAGTGAATAGGGGGCGGCTTCAGGTCGTGGCGGACAATGGGAACACAGTGCTGGCGACGCTCAAGGCTGGCTCATACTTCGGGGAGATTTCTATTCTCAACATGGGCACTGCAGGTACGTGTGCAATTCCATGACCTCACTAAGTCTAGACCCAAAACGAAATAAATCGTCAAAACAAGTCCCAAAATAATGTATTTTGCGCGGTGACCAGTTTGGTATATGATCTTTAACGGTGGTGTTTAAACTGTCCAGGCAACCGTCGGACGGCGAGTGTGCGTTCTGTCGGCTACAGCGACCTGTTCGTGCTCAGTAAGAAGGACATGTGGGACGTCCTCAAGGAGTACCCGGCGGCGAGGGTGCGGCTGGAGGCCATCGCAGTCAAGCGCCTGGAGAAGTACAAGAAGGCTCCGCTGGAGAAGGGTGAGTGTGCTTCGCTGGAGAGGTGGCTGGTCTGGTGCTGCCTTTTGTCGCTTTTGTGCCGTGCTCGAGGAGCAGGGCGGGGATCAACCGATCGAACCGACTCACTCTGTTTGCAGTGGCGCTGGGCCGGTCGCAGTCCACGCCGGGCCTGGTGGAGTCGCGGGGCCGAGTGCCGCTGGAGGAGATGTGGATCTCGCCGGTGGAGCCGCTCGTGACCTCGACCACCACGGCCAACTCCATGTTCAGCCCCAGCCACTCGCCCACCATCAGGTTAATGTCGGGCCGGGTGCCGCTGCCTCTCGGCCCTCTCCCTCTGGCGCCCCTGGCGCCGCCCCTGGCGCCGCCCCTGGCGCCTCTGGCGGGCGCAGGACGGTTCGTGCTCCCCATATACATCACATGCTGCTGTCGCACTGCCGTCGCACTGCGCACAGAGAGGGGACCGTACTCATTTCTAGCCCCCCGCGTTATACTTGCTGTTGTTGTGCTGCATGGTGCTCACGTCGTATGCGCCTCCCTGTGCGCCATTGCTCGGGTCGCGGGCGTTTGCGCACTCTGTGCTGCGTGCAGGTGTGCCGAGCGGCTTGGTTGTCTTGTTCACACCGGAAACGCAAGTGTGTGAATGCCACACACTTGTAGGTGTGTGACTGCCATTCGTACACATGGCGGTGCGGTGTCTGAATTTCAAAGGAAAATTCACATCTTCATACTCCCCCAAGTGTACGAATGGGCAGTCTCACACATTCCTACAAGTGTGCGACATTCACTCACTTGCGTTTCCAGTGCACGTTTTAGATACCCCAAAGAACTAGTTTTTGAATCAGGTGCATGTCCTTGCCAGTATACAGTGACGCGCCTGCAAGAGCACTGCATTGTCTGAATGGAGGTAAACTTGGCTCGAGAACTGGTTTGTATTTTGTGGGTGAGCAAGCCGGTATACGGACGCCTGCATGTGTGGACTTAATAAAAATACCTACATGGCGGTGAAGTGCACACCTGATAAAAGTATGCACACCAAAATTAAAGTTCAGCTTTTTTTATTTATTACGGAAAACGATGTGCTTTTTCGCGACGCTTAATCAGTGTGCATGGGCTTATTGTGCATCGAAAGGCTTAATTTCGACAGTGTCAGACGGAATTGAGTTATGTTTGAAAAGGCATGTGTGTTTATGCGTACGAATCCGCGCCGTGCAGGGTGGGATTTTGCACTCTAAAAAGTATTTGTTATTTTGATGATACCTTGGCTGATTTATACCACTTAATATCGTCGCCAATTACGAAAACGAAAAACCTGAAACAGGATATAAAAGACATGGCAAAGTCACACTGGCTTTTATTTAATGAAGGTACCAGTTGGTTGGTTGTTTCGACTCCGCGCCGTAGTATCATCTCTGGCCAAGACGCCTCACAGCCCAAGCGAGTAGGAGTAGGAGATCCGCCTTGAGGCACGCACGTGCTGCAAGTACCGTCTGTAAAGGCAATACATCACAGTGTTGCGGGTTTGCCTACCCGATCTGCCCGTAAGGCTCTGACAGAACCAATAACTAGGCCACTAAAACAAGGCGCCATAGCCCCTTGGGTATGCTAACCCGCAACACTGGGGAGTATTAGGCCTTACACTCATATGACTGCGGATGGGGGCGGGGTGAAACAGCCATCTGGTACATCGTCAACCGAACGAGAAAGTGTTTAACTTTGATGCCCTTGCCAGGAATCACGCTTGAGTATATCTGTTACGCTTTTCCCCCAGCCTACAGGGTCAAGACTAACATGCATTTTTCGTGTGTTTCCACTTAGATCTTTGCCACCTCACCTCCGCAACGTTGACTCCCCTAGCAGTGCCAACTCGAGCCAGCCCTCATCGGAAGCTGCGGTCCACCCGGCCCCCGGCGCGCAGCCCTACTCGACGCCAGGTCCGTCGTCGTCCTGGTGACCCTCTGCCCCGCCCGGCCGGCCGTCCCGGATGACAATGCTCTGCTTTTGCCTCCGCAGGGACCATCGTCTCGTGCAACTCGATGGCGCCGCTGGCGACGCAGCCGCACTCCCGCGCCACATCCCGGGCGGGCAGCCTGGTGCCACAGGCGCTGCAGGCGATGCAGCTGCAGGACGAGACGGGCGAGGCGGCGCTCAGGGCCAAGATCCAGTCGCTGCAGGAGCAGCTGGCGCGGGTGCAGACCGAGAACGCCTCGCTGTCGGCCAAGCTGTCGCAGCAGCGCTGGGAGGTGGACCAGCGCCTGCTCGACATCGAGATGCACATCTGCGGTGCCTCGTCGGGCAACTCATCGGCGGCCGACGATCGCGAGTCGTTTATATAACAGCGGGGGCCCGGGCCGCCGGTGCGCGAACAGCGCGAACAGCGCGTGCACTCGCACGGCCCGCCTCCTGTGCGGCCGGGCCCCGGGCCGGGCCCCGGGCTGGGCCGGCAGGGACGCCACCCGCTCAAGACGCCGCTAAAGGGACCAACTACTCGATTACTTTTGGCACACAGACTGTCGCAGGATCTCGCACCGCTCACGTTGGGGTCCTGTTGGGGGCCCTTACTGTCCGCCTGGCTGCCATCATGCATCCACTTCCCTCGGTTGCCCTGAGCAGAGTCTGTAGGGGGATTAACAAATCTAATTTTATATTTAATGAAAGATAAAACTACTAAAGAAAGTTAACATTTACTTTAAAGTCAAAAGGAAATTTATTGAGCATATTGGATAACAAATTTGTTCATTTTTTTTAAGCCTACAGAAAATCTCTTTTGTACTGATCTTCTCTCACTCTCTCCCCTCTCTACCCCCACCCAAACCCTTCCCTCTTTCACCCCACAGCCATTTCCTCAAGGGGGATATACAAGACCAGAGTAAATGTGAACTGTTTAGTTTTCACTTGTTTTGTTTTTTCAGTCAAATGTGAAGGTAAGGAGTGTTTTTTGACAGCTGTATCCAACATTTTAATTGTTTTGTTAATTATTGTTGAAGGTCCCGTCCATAAGTTTTTTCTGTTTTTTTTTTTTTTTTTAACAAAAATGTGGTTTAATAGTACTGCAACTTACTAGGAAACAGTTTATATTTTGAATGTGTGAATGTGTTATCAGAAGACGAATTCAATTGTGAAAGTGTATTGTGCAAGACATTGTATGTGTACCTATCATACAGCATCATGGTATTTGGAGGCATTATCTGACTCTATTCACTGTTGTGTGTCATAGCAAAGCGTTCATCCAAATTATTTTTCTGTCTAGGAAGACACATACAATTCAAGTCTGGTGTTGTCTAAGCAAGACAGGTAAACTAATTTCCCACAGTGTCAGTGCTTGAGAGTGCTGACCATACACGAGAACTGAAATCAGGACTAGCTACTCAATTCAGCCTGGCAATGTTAAAACACAATTTTATGCCATTTCACCATAGACCAAATGAATGGATATCTTTTCTGCAGATTGCTGCTGATTGACACGTAGTCTTAGTTGCACAGTAGTAAAGAAGAGCAATGTGCCTTGTCACCAAATGGGCTTGACCCATGCCGCCATCTGCAGGAAACCTCAATTTCCATAACTCTTTAATAAAGTTATCTGTCTAAACCTGTCTAAATCTAGTGCAATAATACATGAATGACTTATCTTTTTATATGATATTTCATTGATCAATGCTAGTCCATTATGGCTATCATAAACTTATAATTTTCAATCAATGATGTGTACATCAGAGGATAAATTAATAAGAGATGTATGTTTCTATACAATAGAACCAACTTCAAGAAAATGTTTGCATACCAGACTAAAAACAACACCCATTTTGCTACAGATCCTCTCCTGTAACTGTCACATTTTAATTTGAAACAAAATGCATTGGACCAATAATATCACACAACTCTGAAACAACGACTGTTGTGTACCTGTGGAGTGGAAGCCTATTTATTTCCAGTTTACCCACACATTTTTTTACTTTGTATGCCAAAGCTGTTCTTAAGCTGTTAACTTTCTAGCAGTCTAACAAACCAAAACCTTCAAATTGTTAAACTCATTTTCCTTTTTTAAATAAAATTTATAGTTGACCTAAATCAGAACAACTTAAACCCATTTTAATAAATCAATTGAATTTGGTTCTTTTTTGAAGAGTATCTTTATTGCTCTAAGCTTTCCTGCCGATATCTATTAACTAAGCCTAATAATGTTACCGGCCTTGTCTTTTCTGTTAACAATCGTCTTCTCTATTGAACATGAATGATTTGTTAAAGGCATTGTAAATGGACAGGCGCTTTTGCAATTATTATTCTTACTCAGGAACTAAGCGCCCAACTGTATATAAAATAATTTATTTCTAAAAATCTATTGACCATTAAATATATTATGTTGGTTACAAAAAATATGGTTTGTCTCTTTTACTCAGTGGCCTGCATTTATTCACATTTCCCCAAATATATTAAACAAGACAAACAAAAAGCGCTTAAAAAAAATCATCATAAATAAAATACTGGCTCAACGCTGCTCCCACCCCAAATCCTTACCAGGCTATAATAATAATGGTCTTTAAATTTCAGCATAATTGATTAAGAAGTGAGCTGCAGGGGTAGAGGGATCCAAGTTTCCTGAGACACAACACCAAAAAATCTAATCCAAGCTTTTTTACACACCCCCAATGCTGACGTGCAACACATATGTGTGCAAGAGATTGTTGTTATAGACAAGGAAAAAAATCATGTACTGCCATCTACGACTAAATATTGAACTTGTCTGAGATAAATTAGAATGATCTTTTTTCAAATATGTGTATATGTATAAAATATTATTCTGTTTGATCAGTTTTACTGCATACTACTTTTAACTATGCAGATAAAGCGTATATCTAGATTTACGACATGGCAATGTAAAACGGAAATATGTTAATTGTACAAATGGAAGAGAAAGCAAATCCACAAGCAACTCCCATCAAGGCTTAAATAAATATTGTGCAGAATCTTCAGAAGTATGAATAAAATCAATAAAGGAAAGTTGTTTAAACCTGCAACAACATTCCAATTGTGGTTAAAGCCAGCCATTTGCTTACATATGCAGGGTACCAACGGCCAATCCGAAATCGACTGTGATCTAATGCCGAATATGTAACCAGCAGCGAAGTTTTTTTGTGTTTTTTTTTTCCTCGCGACGTCGTGCTGGGCTTGTCCAGCCGTCCCTGTTTGTAACTACACAGTTGCAGCTGCAACCGACACGGCCACAGGCAGCTTTATTATCAGAACCGACTATACAAAATAATTTCACTCGGCGTCGAACTCAGAAGTCGCTCTGCGGTGGGATGAGGGAAGTGTCGGAATCTGAGACGACGATGACAACGCCTGCGACGGGTCGGGTAGGCCCGCCCGCCAAGTGTCTGTCTGGAGATGGTGGCCTACCCTCAGCGCCTGAGCGGCGATACCCCCTGCTAGCGGGCTCCCTGCTCTCCTCACCAGCGTGGACGGACATACCCTTACCCTGCAACGAGACTACTACGTGCAACACTGTTGCTTGCGGAAAAAGTTTGCTAGCCAGGCTTTCGGTTGTTACTTCACGGGTTATTTCGCGGAGGTAAGAAACTGCTGTCATTTTGCTAAATTTGTCAATGTAGTGTCATAGTGTCTGTCTATGCATGGATGCGGAAGAACGCAAACGTGATAAGTCTCATTCACTTACCTATTTACATAACCTCATTTTGAATTTACTACTATGATTTTGACATTTCTCCAAGGCAAATTTATGTACATGTCTAAAATATTCTATTTCACTTTTATCAGGATGTTGGTATTTGGTCATGTTTAGTCAAATATGTTGGATCTAGAGAGAATGAAAACTCTCATAATACGAGTGCTCAATACGATCGATACCATTAAACCTGAAAAAAAGTTCATTGCTTTAATTAAGACTCGTTCCTCCTGCCACGAAGAAGGTGAAGCGGGCTGGTAAAGAATGAAAGCCTATGGCCTCAAATTAAAAATTGATTGATATTTATCAGAAAGTTGGTGCAATGAATGTAACTAAGGCTATTCAGAGTAATTCTAGCCCTCGTCATTCCGTCACACTCACAACTCTTGTTCATGACTCTCCTCGTGACAGTGATGCAGAGGTACAGAGGGTAATAATTATACTTCATTAGTAAAGTAAATGTGAGGATGTTTTTATTATAGAAAAGAGCGCCAGTTTGCCCATTTTTTGTTCTTATTAGGGAATAACTGCTGTTAATCTCAGATCAATCCTCAAAATTTTTGACTGTTTCAAGTGGGATTCTAATTTTTTGTTCATGTGTAGTGAGTCAGCAGAAATAAATATTGAAGCCTATGAGATCCCCTATATCTTTAACCTTTCTGTTGCACTAATGATTGCAAAAGGGAATGGAGGACACCATGAAGCAGGACCGGAAGA
>NW_026267239.1:703207-707094 GCF_000697945.3 Frankliniella occidentalis
ATTCCACCTGTGAACGTTTGACGATGAGTTGACATTGTTTGTCCTAGGCAATGCTTTTGAAGCATGGCAAGTTAATGATATACAGCTCCCTAAAACTGTAGAGTCCAGAGAAGAGTTGCTGTAACCATGATATATGTAGACCAAAATTTTGTTTTTACCCTTGCTGCAGGAAGACCGTCGATTAGTTGCATCTGCGCTTGACATCAGCTACGCAGCCGTCAGCTGTCACCCTGCTACCCAATGTATGTTGAGTCGGCGTCACAGCACACAGCATGAGAAATGGACCCTTTTTCTCATGATCACAGGAGTGAAACTGGTAAGTTTTGACTTTCTTATGTAATGTTAACAAAAAAATATCAATACATTATGGTAGAGTCATGTTGGGTAAAAGTTTATTTTGGTATTTGTTTCTAGTAGGGGGTTACTTGTCATTCTTTACTTTCTCTATGCTACCTCTACATACACCGCTTATTACTTGATCCTAAAATATGTAGTTGTGTGTTGATTTTAGTGGAGGGAAGTGAGAGAGGCAAATCATCAGAGAGTCAGTTACAGTAATGCTGTTATTTATTTCATTTGTCTGGTACAGTTGTAGTAAAATAGGAAGTGATGCTGGTTCTTGTCCAAAGGGATGTGCCTGGACTGGAAGCTGGCCACCTGTAACATAGAAAGTTCATTCGATGAGTTGGCGTCACAGTGATACAGATGGACCAGAACACGTTTGAGTGGAACTCTGAGATAATTTGAATGTACTTATATTTTTTCATTCTTTTTCAGGTATTCAGATTTGCCCCAAGTCACCAGCAGAAACAAAGCCGGCTACTTTGAGGGAGGCTTAAGTTTATAATGTTAAAAACAATAAAGAATTAAAATACTATCCAACATTTTACATGATTTCATTGATCTGATCCTACTCTGCAGTAACTGTGGATGTAGTAGCAGACTGCCACCACTACAGCAGTGACGTCACGGGCGTCTCGGATGCAGCTCTAGTTAGCTGTGGAGGCAGTAGTAGACTTACTGCAGGATGCCGCTACTACCACCCCACAGCCACCGCAGCAGCGCCCAAGACGCCCGTGACGTCACGACGGTAGCGGCGGCAGCCGCTACTACCTCCACAGCAACCGCAGCCGCGAGTAGCGCGGGGGCAGGGGGAGGGAGGGTTCGTCACACATAAGCCAGGACGCTGCTTCTTCGCCGTATCCCGGGCAGGAGGGCGATCAATGCTCAGCAAATTGCGTCACAGCAAATCTCGCGGACGGATTATAAGGACCACCTAGCCGTCCGGCCCGCCCCATATGACACCAGGAGCACGCGTTTCACCGAAGATGCCAACTTGACCCGTGGCAGGGCTTTGCTGACTCCACAGCTTGAGCGGAACGGCTCCGCTAGACCCTTCCACAATGTGGGTGTTGTCCACATCCCCACCACCACCCCCAGCCCTCGGGAAAATATAGTCGTCCCAGCATTACTTTGGTCTTCGGGGGGGCCCGGGCCCGGGGCCCGAAGACCAAAGTAATGCTGGGAGCACTACACACATTGTTTAATTTTTTTTATAAAGGATTATCAATCTTTTTGGTACAAATTTTAGACAACTTACAGTGGGGTAAATTATGGCATCTGAAAACTACCATAGTATCTAAAACACCCCTGTCGTGAAAAGTGACTTTAGATGGCCAACAAAGATTGCTGCCAGAGAGAAAATCATTCAAGCTTACTCAAAGAGACTGTACACTATAATAAAATAACTGGACCAGCTGTAATCACTGTGACGCCAACTCAACTTATATCTGATGATTCCATGGGCCGCACGGCTATGTCCAGGACAGGTGCACCTCCAGCTCCAGGCCGATCTTCCTGCAACAAACCAAAGACGCAATTTTAAAGTCGAAGAAACAGGATGCAAAAGAGGCAGGAAGCACGCAATTTCGACAGAGGAGGTCAAAGACGACTCTCCTAGACCGATTGCAGTCATTTCCAGCAATTTTTATTTTTTTCATTTTTGGCCAAATTTACAAAGGCCAAAGGCACACGCCTTTGTGTTTTTAGCGAAAATTGATGGGTCCGGATTTCGACGGAAAAGTGGTCGAATCGACAGAGGCGACCCAGGTGACCACAAAACTAACTTTGGTTCTGTCAGAACCCACCCCTGTCCAGAGAAACTTGCGTTTTAAGGGTGGTCTTTTGAATCTGGCGGTCAGCGTTCGATGGGCTGCCTACCTCGCAGGCGAACCGGTCCAAAAAACAGGCGTATCTCACTTAAAATGGCCCGGCGCCGTAAAACTTCGCCGCAGAGATTGAAAGAGGATTCAGTCTGACCAACCCCAAATATTTCCGGCGATTTTACAATTATTCATTTTTGGCAAAATTTACAAAATTGTATTTTTAGCGAAAATTGATGGGTCCGGATTTCGACATAAAAGTAGTTGAATCGACAGGGTTGAACCAGGGGACCACAAAACTACCTTTGGTTTCGTCAGAAACACCCCTCTCTACAGAAATTTGAGTTTTAAGTGGTGGTCTTTCGAAGTATGGGCGGGTTGTCTACCTAAGGCGCACAAGCTAAAGTATCAGGAAAAGAACTCTGCTGTAGTGGGTTGGCTCCATGATATTTACACAGAGCAAGTGAAAGGGGAGTCTGCCCGACCAATCCAAACCAATTCCAGCCTGGATTTCGACGGGAGATGATTAAAATCGTCAGGGAAGAACCAAGGCACCACAAAAACCATTATAAACTGAACTTTGATGCACACCAAAACCAAAGGGAGCTTCTCATAGAGTCCGAAAAGAGACAAATTGGACCAGCATTGGTTATTGTCAACTCACCTATACTTTCAGGTAAAATGACTCCATGGACTTCTTTGCTCATGTCAAGAACATTTCCGGGCCGTGTTCCTGCAATCATATTAAATGGTACTTTTAGCGCTATTTTTGCTTTCATTTATTACTCAAAAATTGTCAACTGTTAAGAACGTATAATTTTACTTATACTATGGTAACTCGTTTCCCCACAGTATTTCTTTCTGAGGGAAAAAAAGACTTCTGAAATGCCATGGTGAATTCGATAATCCATGTTGGGAGTGAACTATTCAACCACCTCCCTCAGGAAATCAAGAATATGAAAAATGAAAAAAGATAGAAAGCTGTGCTAAAGAGGTGCTTACTAGCAATAAAGCCCTACTCAATAGAAGAGCCTTTTAACAATGGTTTTACCAAATTCAAATAGTACATTCTATCATGTATATCGACTTGTAAAAGCTCTGTCAAAGCTACATTACAAATAAAAATAAATAAATAATAAATGAGCTGCAACACACATTGATTGATTGATTGTTCAGGGGATTACACAAATAGCGCTAAAGCCCTCAGTTGACTTGTTGACTATCAAAGCCTACCCAGGTATAGCAAAACCAGCAAAACTGCATTATACGTCCAATCTAAAATATGCAAGTTGTTCAACACCGTTTCAACAAAGCTTACAGTGAGCCAAGTTTCAATAACAGGCATCATCTACTGTGTCTCCAAAAATATATTACAACTAATAAAAAGTGTATAAATAAAGCCACTGGAGCACAACTAACCTCCTACAATGAACGGAACAGAACAATTAATATTCCGGAAACCATCAAGCACTACTATCCTTGCGATTAAAATCAAAAACCGACGCTGTCCACCCTAAAATTCTGATTAGAATCTTATGACAAATTTGAGTAGGAGTTATCGGTAAAGAGTTGCAGAAGACGCCGATTTAACAGTTTGTTTACTTTTCCAAATAGGCGCGGTGCGGTAGATTTAGAGAGACTCATAGGGAGAGAGGCGTCAACTCGGGGCCCCGCACGCTGCGCTGTGATTGGGTCGGCACTGGGCGGCTCCGTCGGCCAGCCTAA
>NW_026267239.1:708069-709689 GCF_000697945.3 Frankliniella occidentalis
CGGGGCGGGGTCTTTTGCACCACGTGAGCACGTTTGCAGCTTCGCTTGCACCGGCGGTGGTCCGCTGGTCCGCACGCACAAGCCCGCCCGGGGGCCCACCCCTGCGGCCCCTGCCCGCCCCGTGGGGCTCGGCCCGAGTCTCCGCCGCGACCGACCAGCAGCTGTGTTTTGCTGCGCCTGGCTCCGCCGCGCGTCTCGTCTGCGGCCGGTTCCGGAAAGCCGGCCACATTAGTCCCATCGACCCCCTCCTCCTCCGCCTCGCCCGTTGCGCCACTCCGCGCCACGACACGAGCGAGCATCCCCTCCACCGCCTCCACCCCGCGCACCCCCACCCCACTAACGTCACCCAAAATAAGCGCACCTCATCTAAACAAGCTCCCGGTACACTTGACCCGGCTCCCACGTCGCCTCGTGCTGCAAGTCGTGCAGCTCCCCATGCACGCGGCCGCTCTGCCATTCAGAAATGGGAGGGAGGGGCGGGGGAGGGGGTAGCGGGAAATCCACCCCCCCCCCCCCTTACCCCTACAACAACGCCTCGCCCGCGACACCGTGAGCGTGAGCCGCGCCGAGCCGCCACCGCCGCCGGCTGCTGCGCCGGATGGACCGATAATGACGATTCTCGCAACGGAAGTCGCGCCGCGTACCTGCGGCAGCACGCTTCCGTTAGGCGCCATTGCTGCTTGATGAGAAAAAAATTTAAAATAACTGATTTGACAGCTTGGCGTCGTCATCACTGTTATCTCCCATGCACCCGCCGCTCTTTAATTTAATCTTTATTTCCCTAAAACTATCCTTAGGTAAATCTTTCACTAACTAATTTCAATGGAATTCTAAACATTTTTACAGGAAGTGATTGTAGATTTCTACAACAATTTTCACAATAGTTGCTGTATTTAATTGGAAAGAAGAGCTAGACACAAGCAGTTGAGGTCTAACATTTTTCAAAAAGAGCAATCTTTCTGCCATGGAGGGGTGGAGGGAAGGGGGGGTGGTGACTTGCGTCTTGAGTACCAACTCGTTCACCAAAGGGATCGTCCAGAGAGTACGTCCGGTTTTCACGGATTCATTTGGCATATATGACGGGAGCTGAGCGCCTGCGAGACTCAGGGTAGGCCACCCCGCCGTACACACGTGCCCTGCAGGCAAGATTCTGCCTACCTATCAGGTGCTATGAGCGCTCGCACGGCGCAAGTACTTTCTGGATTATCCCCAACTTGGACAAGCCGCGTAGTAACGCGTTCTAATGGCAAATCATCGTAAATTGTGCTGTAATAACAATTATTGTGTATTAAGATGAAAAATGTCGTAACTTATGGGGCAAAGCCATTAACGTGCACTACCGTAATAACTTAAGTTGTTCTAGAACAATTGTTCTATATCCTCTGAAGTAATTTCCCCCTCGCGATATGTATGATTTGTGAAAATATAGTTATTGCAATTTTAAAAGACCGAAATCTCATTAGCAAATCCAAATCCAGAATGCAAAAATCAGAAATAATATGTGAAGGCTGGCGTTTTCTGGAGACCTATCTTCCAGAGGTGTGCGTAAAATATTAAAAAAAAATAATCTTTTTAACCTCATCAAAAACGAGATCTCGTAACAATACCCCCATATGTAAA
>NW_026267239.1:710844-711460 GCF_000697945.3 Frankliniella occidentalis
CTGCCCCCGCCCCCGCACCTGCCCCCCCATCTGTGAACTACGGCATCCCCAACACCGAAGGTGGTGACCTTCTCTCCGAGAACGTGGCCATCCCCAAGGGCACCCGCGTCGAGCTCCACGACAAGAGCAACCAGTACTCCCACGGGTAAGTCAGTGCCATATTGAATGTTCGACAAGTGTTTCCAGGCCAGAGTGAAAGTGTCGGAACTAAGAGGCGTATCAGACGATCTACACCCCCAAAAATTGCGTCGTCTTCTCTTTTCTCTTCAAATCAGCCTGAGAGAACGCCGGATCGGCGAATCAAATGAAATATGTTTTCAATACTCTTTTCTTTCCATCCAGCTTCTCTGACGACAAGGGCACCGAGGTCGCCGAGCAGGGCCGTCTGATCACCACCAACGGTGGCTGGGAATACGTTGTGGCCAAGACTGGCTCCTACCAGTACATCAGCCCCGAGGGCAAGAAGATCCGTGTCAGCTACACCGCAGACGAGAACGGATACCACCCCACTATCGAGTCCGACTAAGCTGGTGCACCCCAAGTCTATTTATTGGCAGTCCCCGTCCCCCAACAACCCGCTGGCGTCCCCCTGAAGATCTGTACATAACGTGTACAT
>NW_026267239.1:718630-729415 GCF_000697945.3 Frankliniella occidentalis
AAACTTGTTCGCTTCAGCTTTCAGCTTATATTTTTTAAATCCAACTTTTGTTTAGCCGACCCCGGTGTAGGGTGCAGTTACATCTGCTTTCAAACTTGTACATACTAGTACAAAAAAAATCTGTAAGGGACTAATAAGGGAGACAAACTAAATTATTTTTTTGAAGCACGAATCGATCTTATATTTTCCCGCCGGATTGTGAAGAGTTGCGTCCTTCTCTTTGCACGGTGCAAGGGGAGGGGAGGGCTGGCAAGACTTACAGGAAGAGAGGTTCATTATGGAGGTTCACAGCCAACTACACAGTGTAATCCGCTCCCCGAGACATCACAGTCGGCGTTGTTGCGAAAACGCACGGAAATAACCCTTAACCCGAGCTAGCTTAGCTGGAATAGTCCATGTATCAGCTACGACTAGTTTTTGCTCGGCCATCTTTTCAAGTTATAGCAGTCAAATGAACAGTTCTGCTGGGTCAGATGAGACGGTTTTCTAACCAAAACCTCTCTGAGATTGAGCAAAAATAGCGAATTTTATTTTGTGTTTTTCGTTGGCTCATCCTCATAATAACATCAAACATTATCGTCCCACTTCCACCCCCAGAATCGTTTTCTCTGCAGTCGTGCGAGAGGAGACATGTGTACCACAAGAGAATAGAGCCCTTCGCTCGTCCTTGGAGCCGAAAACCAGCGGCAAAAATAATGTAAAACCGTGGAGGGAGCGTCTTCCAGTAAGCAGGTCATGTTGCAGAAGTGGAGGCGTGTGGCACGGCGTGGCGCGGCGCGGCGTCGCACCCACGAGCAGCGACCCAGGCGTTTCTTTGTTGTTTCGCAGTTGCATATCAGAACTCATTCCGCGAAGGCAGACGAGACGGGGAGGCGGGCGGACGGGCGGGCGGGCAGGCGGAGACAGTCAGACTCGGGCCGCCGTGCCGCTGTTTCCAAACCCCTCCCTTCCAGCGGTGCGGTAAGTCTCAGCCAGGAAGGCGACACGGCGCGTATTTGATCATGTCAAACGCACGCAGAATTCGGCAGACACTTTGCAAGAAAGAGCCGGGGAAAATATTTGTCAGCTGTTTTGCGATTGTGCTCGAGTTTGCAACCGCACGTGTGTTCATGCGTGCGCCGATGAAACGTGTGTTCTCGAGAAAATTATGAATACCGCGCCTTCTAAAAGCGGGCATAAATTAATACCTTCCAGAGAGATGCACGCCTATTCCCGCGGCAACGCCGCCGAGAAGCAGCGGCACGCCGGCTGCGCCGCGACTTGAAGCGTTCGAAAGTCCGCGGCCAGAGCGTCGCGACGACAGGGGAGGGGGAGCGGGGATCCCTGCTTGGTCTGGAATCTCGAACGCGGCCCAGGCCGCAGGGATGCGGTTACTTAGATGCGGTGTTGTAATTGCGTCTCCACGTCCACAACAGTGTCATCTTAATATTTACTCTCGTTTTTTTGCCATGCACCTCGCTAACACTATTCACGAGCCTACGCGTCGTGATGCAATGGGTTCGTTGGCGGCATTTGGACGGATAAAAGGGCTCGAGCGAGCGCCTGCTTGCGGCGAACCATAGTGATAAAACTTGGATGTTATGGTAATGACACGAACCTTTACAAGCGAGAAATTGACTAATTATTCCCTGGTTTTCAATTTTAAAATTTCAAAAAAAAAAAATAATTAAAAAAAAATTATAAAACACTTTTACTGTACTAAATCGTCCGTAAGTTCTCCACATCCCTCTTATTCCACCACTCACCATCGCACTATCTCTCATGTTGGTACCAACATTGAAAATTGGCACCGGTTCTAATTTTCAAAGATGTTATTTTTGAAATTTATTTTGGATATTTGAACACCTCTATTGAGGCGTGACCATGACGTGAGCTCACTTTTCTTTGTTTTCCCAAAAATGACTCCCAGGATGCAACGCCGTACTGAACGTGCCGGTGTAAGTCTGTACGCTATGTGTAGCAGCATATCTCTTAATTTTCGTAAACTTCGAATTAACGCTAGAAGGGGTGCGAGTCAACCGCAGTGTGGCACAGGCCCGCTAACGAAGTCGTGGCAAACAAGCCGACGACACGACGGCGGAGCAAGTGACATCGCAAGTTCTGCTGGCACCTTCGCCGCGCGCGAGAGACACCCAGAGAAATAAACAGCAACTGGCGTGTGCTTATCTGAGGGAGGGACAACAATGAAGAGACAATCATTGAGGTTCGCGGTTTCTCACAACCATGTTTCTCACACCACGTGATTGTTGTCTGAACCATTACTTTATGGTTGTCCCTGAGCTGACCATGGTTATCACAGACAATATTTTTGGACTGCAGTGTACGACCAGCTGCCCTGCCCTCCAGGAACCTTGACACGAAGAGAGGATGGGACAACTACCTTTTCCGTAAAAAAAATATATCTTTATTATTTACATGCAGGCCGTGGGATGGCCGGTGCAGATCAGTCTTCAAATCCAAAACGACGGGCTCACGCCGCTTTCTTCATTGGCTCGACGGCTCCGACGCGAGAGTCCGCCGACGTGGGCTCCTCGGCCTGCTCCCCGATGATCGGCCTGAAGCCGTTCTCGTCCGCCACATACCTTAGCGCCACAGAGAGACAAACGCATCGTTAGGAAAGGCAAATTCACAAACACCGCAGCAATTTCTCACCAACAAATGAACATGACACGTTTCTGACCTCAGGCTGAAGTAGGTGCCGTCCGGGGCGGTGTAGCTGTAGCCACCGCTCACAGAGTTGGCCACCCTGGTCCCCGGGGCACGCGCCTCCCCGCCGGCCTCGCCTCCCGGCTGCTCCTCCGCGGCCGGGACCTGCTTCAGGACGCCGGCCTCAGCTACGCGGACTCCGTCCGCAGTCTCGTAACTTTGTGACAACAGAGAAGAAAAGTTCCAAAGTGACGAAAAGAAATCTGTAATGCCCTGTGATAGTGCCATGTGTACATACCTGTACATGTAGCTTCCGTCCGGATACATTTGGATCGTTTTCTCGACGATGGTTGGGGGGCCGCTAGGACCTGCGGGCCTGCTTGCGCACGGCACGCCGGTGTCAAAGTGCTGCCTCGGCGGCAACGCCCCCTGAGCAACCTGGGCGCCACCCTGAGCGGCGTCCCACCCGGTGGCAGCCTGTGCGCCAGCCTGCGCCGATAGGCGGGGACCTCCAAACTGCTGAGGGACTCCCTGGAAGGAGGGCGAGGACGAAAAATCGGGCATGTCCGCAGCCGGAAGTGGATAGACCACTGAGGAAACCTGGGGTTGAGCTGGTGGATCGGAGAAAATTGGTCGATTTTCTGCCTGTTGGGCAGCTGTGCCCCACGCTGACTCGGGTTCAGTCGGTGCAAAGGGCCTCGGCACAGTCTGAGGGTTCTGCTCGGGAGAGCCCTCGCCGGCTGAAATTGTCATCTGCTGAGAAAGGCCCTGAGGGGCCTGCTGAGCAGCTGTGTCCTGTGAGACGTGGAGGGGGGAAGTCACCGACTCCAGTTCTGATGGCGAGGGAACGTCAATGGAGATGACCTGCTGAGCTGCTGCCGGCGGGGGCTGCTGACGGGGTGTGTCCGGCTCCTGTGGGGTCTGCGACGGCACGCCGACGGACACGACCGCCGGCTGCAGGACCACGGCCGGCTGCAGGACGCTCATCGCATTGTCCTGGTTGTCAGGAAGCACGATATCAACGTGCGCGTCCAGGGTGGGCGCCAGAATGTTGCTGACGGCAGCCTCGGGGACCAGGATGGGGACCACGGGCACGACGGGGACAGAGGCGGGGGCGGGGGTTGTGGTCACGGGCGCTTCCGACGAGCTGTGCACCGTGTAGATCTGGAGGACCTTCTGCCCGACGGGGCTAGGGGCATCAGATGGCGCGCTGGGAGCGCCGCTGCTCACCATCGGGTCCTGTGGGGCGCCGCTGCTCACCATCGGCTCCTGCGGGGCGTCGCCGCTCATCCCCTGGCTCGGCGTCGAGGCGGCGAGCGGCACCAGGAAGGTCACCGGCACGCCGTCCTCTCGCTGCGGCAGCGGCTCGACGATCTGGCGCGCGCGGCGCACGGGCAGCTCGCCCAGGATGGACTCGTCGATGGGGGCCTCCAGCAGAGTCTTGACAACCTGGGCGTCCGACGGGGCGTCGCGGCGCGCCCGGGCCGAGCGGCCCACGCGGAAGCCGGAGAAGTCCGAGAGCACGTAGCCGTCGAACCGTCCGCGCTGCGGGGAGCGCCTCGGTCGCGAGGGTGCGGCGCCGGTTTCCAGCGAGCCCTGGGATTCTATCGACGCAGATTCGGAACGGATCGTGCGCTTTTTGTGGTCCTCGCTGGAGCTGCTGGCGCTGCTGGAACTGCTGGAACTGCTTGAGCTGCTGGAAGATGAGTCCGATGAGTCCGAACTGCTGCTACTGCTGCTGCTTATGTCCGGGTTCTGTACTATGGCGTAGAGAACGGCGGCCGAGCTGCTGGGAGCGCTGCTGTCACCCGCTGCGCTGGTCGCAACGGTGCTGGTCAGCAAGATGGTGACGGTTGCTGGCTCCTGCGGCTCAGCGGCAACAGTTGGTTTGTCATTGCTGACCTGCATGCCCGACAGGGTCGACGCCGTCGAGGGCAGAGCCTCCTCGCCGGCAGGCTTGTCCGCGACATCCGACGAACTCTCGACGGCATCGCCACTTGCGGTCGAGCTGTCCGAGCTGCTGCTGCTGCTGCTGGGCGAGGTGGTGATGACGGCATGCTCTGCCTCCGTGACGCTGGACAAGCCTGGCGAGGCCTCCGTCACACTGGGCAAGCCCGTCGAGGCTTCCATCGTGTTGTCACCCTCCCGCCGCTGCCTCAGGTAGTCTGGCTCGTCGTCACTGCCCGGGACCGAAAAAATATCCTTGTCCGCCTGTCGGCGCGCGCGATCATCGCTCCTGGCCCACAACATCACCGGCTCATCATCATCATCCGCGATGCCCTCCTGGACGACCTTATCGTCGGTCTGCCTTCTCGCCCTGCTGTTGCCCCGCGCCCAGGACGGCAACTTGGGGTCATCGAGGTCACGATACACGTCGTCGTCGTGGTCCTCGTCGTCATCGTCGGGGCTACGTTTCCTTCGGCTCGGCGCGTCGTCCTGCTCGACGTCGTCCTCGTCGTCCTCCTCAGGGTACGCGTCGTCCGCACGCCTCTCGCGGGGCGCTGTGAAGTGGGCCCCGTCCACGTCGGCCGCCTGCTGGCCGCTGCCCTCGCGCTCCCTGGCCGCGACCTCACCAGTCAAGATGTCCGAGGACGTGTCCGAGGACGTGTCCTCCCGGCGCAGGCGGTGCTCGTCCTCCACGTCAGAGGTCTGCCCGAAGGGAGAAACGAGCCCGGGTCTCGTTTGCCGCCTGAAGCGCTCCACCGCACCGTCACCATCCGCGTAGTCGAACCCGTTGGCGGAGAAGTCCTGGTCCAGGGCCGACTGCCGCGCCGACCTCCGCTTCACCCCGGAGCCGCTGAACATCCCGATGGCCAGGGCGGGCTCGTTGGGGTACGGCGATGGGCTGTCCTGGACGCCGGGGCTGCGGCCGGCGGGCAGCGCCGACACCGCCACCAGCGCCAGCGCAACCTGCTGCAGTCACATTGAACGGTTAGTATGCACAACAATTGGAATCAAGTGCTTAGCTGAAATAAATTATTGGTCACTCCTAGGCCGGGCCCCGGGCCGAGTATATTTGCAATAGCCTTAAAGAAAGCGATATTTTTACTTGGGCAGATAACAAAAGTAATTATTTACAACGATCATTTTTCCTCAATAAACAAAAATAAGATGAAGGATCAAAAACCAGGTCCAAGGAGTAAGACCCACTTCCCAAATCAGATGCTGTTATCTCGTGTTGTCTCTTACCAACAGGATCCCCAGCATGCTCGTGTGCGGTGGGTCCACGAGCCCGCTGCACTCGCTGGCACTGACCGCTGCTCGGGGGTGGGACCTTCTTATACCGGACCCCCCGCGTCGCCCGAAAGTCGCGCCCTGGTGACAATCGAAGTGGCCTCTGAGTCGCCCCGCCGCGCCGGCCGCCCTGGCCTCGCCATGTGACGCGCACCCCGCTGCGTAATCACTTTCAAACACGAGCAGGTCGAGAGCGCCTTAAGCACCGACTCCGCAATGACGTCCTTCTCTGGGGCGATGCGGAGGTTCGCGGCCGCGCCCGCCGCTTAGGCAGCCCATCCTACGGCCTGGTGTGGAGGGGCGCCGGTGCGCCGGGGTCGCCGGGGTGTCCCAGCAGCAGCACAGCAGACGCAGGTTCGACTTGTGCCTTTAGCAGCGTGCTGTCAAGTTCATTGAGCAAGAGCTACAAAGTCGTCACACGCCATGCAGTCGGTCACACAAAACGAAATGTGGCGCCATACTACTACTGCTGGAAAGCAATTTGAGGAAGCATTTAGCAACACTAGGAAGCGTCGAATTTCTATAATGAGCTATAGCTATATTTTACGGGGAACAAGGGGGCGAGTGGAGCGAGGTATTTAATACAGTCTTCACCTGGACCAGCACAAACCCTGCGCCAATCAGAGGCGTGCTTCTGGGGCTGGTCACGAGGAGTCCCCCTCTGATAGGCTTTGTGATGGTGGGATAACACCTTTTGAAGTCGGAGTAAGAAGGTACAAGGCGATATCCCTCGTCTCCCTCTTTTTTTATAAAATATTCGATTCCCCCTATTTGAAGCGATATCGGTGCGGGTAGAGGTAGGTCATGGTTACAACACTTCCGTGTGGTGTGTTATACAACCCCACTGGCGACGCCGCGCCGCGCCGAAAGACGCGCCGCCCGAGCTTTAAATGCAATGACATTGTCTTCCCACTCACCCGGCGGCTGCGTCCGCAGCGGCAGCGTTAGCAGGGGGGCCGCCGCCCTAATGCATTCCGATTGGCCGCGAAAAAGGGGGAGCCGCGGCGGCGCGGCGGCAATAAGAGACCCCCTCGCGACGCGTTCGAATAGCGCGCCAGTCGGCGGCGGCTCCCCATTGGCCGAGGGGCGCAGCAGACGACGCGGCGGTAATTAAACCGCAATCAGTGCGCCACCTGCTGGGCCCGGCAGAAATGAAGCCACGCACGCGCCTCTGGTGCGCCTCTGGTGCGCCGCTGCGCCGCGAGCAGCTCTGCTGTCTGCGAACAATAAAGACAAGAATATTAAGAATGAGGCGGCTCGCGCGCCGAGCTCACGCGGGGCTTAGCCAACGTCACTTACACACCCTTTCTCCGCCACAACCATTCATCTCCGGCGGAGCGGGTCACATACTCGTGCAACGCAAAGGGGGGAGCCGCGGGCAGGCCGCGCTGACGACGAAAATGTAACACGGCAGAGAGGATGCGACGTGACGTGGGGCGTTTCTCTATTATGGTTGCAGCCTACCAACGAGACTTTTTCAAAGAGAACTGCTCAGTGTCCATAAGCTGAACACGTCATTTGTATCGCAAGCAGATCTCTCCTAAATACGGACGAAGGGGTCGAAAATCTCGAATATGTTTGTGGACTGTCCTTTCAGGACTTGATAGCTTAAACTGAAACCTTTATTGTGAACCAGCCCAGCTGACTCCATGCATGTGTGGTGGTCCCCTATGCTGAACTCCGTTTGTATGGGGCTGCCTAAACCAAGTGTCTGGATGGGGCACCCGCCACGAACTCCGTGCGTGCTTAAGGCTCCAAGTTCCGAGGTGCGCCGTCCTCGTGTCAGACACGGGACACGGTCTTTCTCGCTACTTCCGGTACGGTCTGGATTTAGAGGACCACTGAGAGAGAGGGCCGGGGAGGCCACCGGCAGCGTCCCGCCCCGCGCAGCGCCCCGCGCGCACCCTGAGGACGCGGTCCACACGACGCCCCAGCCAAACTCGGACCACTCGGACCGAGGGGGCTAATTTGGCGCCGGTCCGCTGGCGTCCCTAACTGCAAGGTCGCGTCGCCATGAACTTTGGCAGTGCGTGCGCGCCCAGCGGGCCCAGTGCCCCGCCGCACGCCGAGCGTGTCCGACCGGGGCCTACCTCAACAGTCTGTGCAAATGTTTTGCACTGTTCATTTGGTTGTTGTAATGTTTTGAAGCTTTACGCATTTTTCCAGAGCAAAACTTAAATGCGTAGCGAAAAAAAACATAGGCCACACACAAAAAAGAAAGAGAGAGAGAGAGTGTATATTATGGGGCCGATGATGAGTGCGAGCGAGAAAGCGGCAGCAGACAGCAGCGCTCGGTGCAACAGGTCGCCGCTCCGTCTAATCGTTGCGCTATTCATTTTTACAGCTGCCACACAAAAGTGAGGTGAGCGGGCTGCCGCTGCCGCCACGCGGGCGGCTGCCGACCGTAACGCGCGCGCTCGCGCACTCACACACACACACGCGCGAGCGGGGGGACTGGGCCACCCAAATCGAAGAGACCATAGAAGTCAGGCACCAGCACCAGCAGCAGCACCTGCTGCACTGCTGCAGCCTGGGCGGGCCATAAGTGTTGCCTAGTACCTTTACAGCCTCCCCGACCCGCCCGGCTGCTCTTGGCCGGGCCTCTTATTGAGAGAAAGGTCACGATGAACACGCCGTGATAGTGGCGATGGATGCGGATAATGATGACGACGCTCGCCCAGTAAAATAATTTTCCGCAGCCTAATCCTTTTGTTTTGCCGATAGGTCGCCCAACGCGGCGTCGGCGGCGGGCCACCATCGGCGTTGGGCCACGCGGTCCCACCCACTGCACCTGCCGCTGCTGCAGGCTGCAGTCAGGTGATGCACAGGATCGATGTTGCTCCCCCAGGACAGAGAGTGATGCATGAAAAGTTAAAATTAGGGCGAAGCGGTAATGAAGGAGTTAGCTAACTGCATTTTACAGGTTTTACTACAATCATCAAACAACAAACATCAGACATCATCATTAAGCATCATTAGACATCATCAATCATCAGTAGTAAAGGTAACCTTACCTAATAACATCATCACATCACACATCATCAAACATTATCAGACATTATTAAACACAATTTTAACCTTATTCAACATCATCAAACCCTTCTATATGTTGTGGACTGTTGGCACCACTGAACATGTATCATGCAGGGCCGTGACTCCCTATAAAGTCACGTGATTTAGTACGAATAAACCTCTTGTTGATCTGAACTCCAAGCTGTCATCTGTCATTCACCTGCTCCCGACCAGACACGACACTATAAACCACTCATTTGCCTTGGTGTCTAATAACTCAAAAACCTAAAATATTTAAAATGTTTGACAAACTTTTACGAGGGCATAAAAACTATTTTTTCTATAAATCCCAAATAAGTTCACAACGCTCTCGTTAATAAAAAGATAAATAACACTTTTGTGCCTGTTCTAATCACGCCATCCCCTTATCACTGTGAAAAATTGTCGTACCGGGTACAGGAAAATTTTCCATGGAAGAAGTCGTACAAGTACAATCTAAAATTGTACAATTTACTAGCCCTATGTATCGACTTGGAATCGAATATCGAGCGACAACGGAAGGTTGTACATGTACGACTCGTATTGTAAATGGCAAATTACAAAATATATCGTACATGTACAAATATATTTCTCACAGTGACCTTGAGTGCACTAAGAGAAGGCGTGCCAATACAACAACGGCGACATGTCTCAGGCCGTGCATCTTTGGAGGGCGCATCGGGGCGCATATTATTCTTACTACCTGCTGTCTGGCCAGCGCAAAACAATCGTGCATCAGCTATACCGACCGGCGCTAGCTCATGTTCGCACCTATTCCATTAGGTCAGGACCCTGAGCAAATCTTCTCCGACAACCAGCCCCTCTATTGGCACTCTTGGCACTAAAATGGCACTGCATTCGCTGGCCGGCTCGCCGCGGGGCCGGGACAGCAGACCTGCCGGCCCGCTTCGCATCGGTCACCGGGCATGTGGGACGGGACGCCAATCAGATCGACTGTGTTTGACGCAACAACAAGACGATGCCGGGCCGGAACGTTGATTAAGGCATCACAGACAAAACGGCGCCGAGACGAGACGAGCGCCGAGGTGCGCGCCGCGGCGGGCCGAGCCGGGCCTAGAGACCCAGCACAACCACAAAGGAGGGGCTTTTCGAAAAGTCGCGTAATTCAGCATAAATTATGTCGAGGCGTGATGTCACTCATGACTGGATGGACCACAACGCACCCGCACTCACTCCTACGCCTTGCATCGTCAACTCGACCTTAAACCCCCAACGCCCGCCTCGCCGGGGGCGCGGGGCCCTTGGGCAACAAACAAGTCCTGCTGCCAAGGCCACCGCAACGCGCCGCCGCCGCCCAACCCACCCGTATTGCTCGTTCTGACAAAGTAGTGTGTACTTTACATCGACGGGGCATTTTCTTCAATCATCATCCCCTTCGACCTTTTTTGTCATATTTGTTAGGAAACATGTAAGGTATTGCATTTAGCAAACTAACGACGAGCTATCATACAACACGGGAGCACAAAAAACAAACTTATACGGGGTTCAAATGCAATTTGTCTATTATGAGTCCTAATCGAGCGTGTCCATCAGTGGCTGACGGATGGCCCGTGTCGCAAGGGGGGCCAGTACGCTCCACCCCAGCGCCCCGCCCCGCCGCGCCCACGGAGCCGGCGTAATGTGTAGCACTTTCCACCTGAGCTCGCCTAGTCAGCGCCTAATATGACGCAAACGCAAAACGGATACTTCAAAATCGCGACGTCTTCCCGCAAGCGGCACCAGCCGAAGACCACGTCCTTCAAAAACAGCAACTCCCGGTTTCAGAGAGAATGCTCTATGCTCTGAAATAGAACTAGCCTCTAGGGTCGGAGAGAGAGGGAGGGAGAGGGAGAG
>NW_026267239.1:733250-737941 GCF_000697945.3 Frankliniella occidentalis
CTATAAAGTCACGTGATTTAGTACGAATAAACCTCTTGTTGATCTGAACTCCAAGCTGTCATCTGTCATTCACCTGCTCCCGACCAGACACGACATGGCGCAGCCGTTGTGACAATAACTGCAAGAACCAAGCTAAAAGTAAGCATCCATCGCTGCTGAGGCGTGCGGGGCGCGTTACGGGCACTGACTGTGAGCACTAGACCTTGGCCAGCTCTAGTAGCTGCAAGTAGGAGGACTCGGCGTAAACCTCGTGTGGTCTCCAGGATGGACGTGCAACCGAAACAACTCGTGCCGGGGAGTGACATTGCGCAGCAATGGAAGGTGTTCAAGTGGCAATTCACTGGGTACATTGAGCTGGATCCCACTAGATCTAAGTGGACCGCGGAGAAAAAGGCGTCAGCCCTGATTCTTTTAATTGGCCCGGAGTGTGCGTACTTGTATGACGATGTGACGGAGGACGAAAAGAAGAATGTAGTCCAACTGATCGAGTACATTGACCGGAAAGTCACGCCGGATACAAACTCGTGCTTTGAAAGATACCTGTATCGGCAAATGATCCGCGAAGAAGGGGAAGACATTGATTTGTTCGTCTCCAGGTGCAAGAAGAAGCTTGCAAACTGTGGGTTATGTAACGCAGATATGGAGCTTAGCATCATTGATACACTGGTGCACAACCTAAATGATTTGACTCTCCAGCAAAGCTTTTTCCGCGCTGTCGGTCTAAACCAGAAAAATGTCGTCAAAGACATCAAGATACATGAAGCGGGGAAAATGCAACTGAAGGAAATCCAGACATGCAGAGCTAGAGCTAACCATGCTATTGTTCACGCTACAGCTGCTGCATCCAGACCATCATCAGCTGACCGAGGCCGCCCCACATCATCAAGGCCGAGGTCAAGGTCATCAGAGCAGCGGGGAAGATCTAGAACTCCCTCAAGATCTAGGCATCGATCAAGTCATCGAGCCAGCAGCAAGACTGGTGCCAGAAAGTACGCTGCAAGATCCCCAACACCAGCTCGACGTGTGAGTACCAGCAGCAATGGGGATTCTGAATGTGAGAATTGTGGCCACCATCATGGTGATGATTGGTGTCGTGCTTCAAACCGACACTGTCATGCCTGTGGTAGGAAGGGACACTTCGCCCATAAGTGTCGCAGCACATAGACTTTCCATACCTAGGTATGACTCTCAGCCTGAGCATGTCACCTGCAACATGTGGTTCGAGTACCTCACCCTACCTGGTGCCGAAGTGCAAGTCAAAATTGATACTGGGGCTGAGGTGAATGTCATGCCTAAAAAGATGTTAGATTTGGTGTTGGGGACAAAATATAAAGTTAGGCCTACTAATATTCTTTTAGAACTGTACGGGGGGCAGCTTCTCAGGCCTATTGGTACAATCTGCTTTGATAAATGTGAACTAAATGGTAAAATCATTCCTCTTGAATTTGTAGTAGCCGACGTAGAGTCAGTACCATTGCTAGGATTAAATGCGAGCCAACAATTTGGTCTCATTAACAAGACAAATAGGTCTTCAACTAGAGTCAATGCCAATCAATTTAAAGTCAATCTAGTCGCTACTACTACAGCTAAACTTTCAGTATTTGCCAGTGAACCTCCAGTCAGCACTGTAACTTCAAAAACTAAAGTTAAAAAGACTGTTAGATTTGCAACACCCCTAGTGTCTTTTGCACCTTCAGTGAAAATAATGTCTGAAAAGTCTCTCAGAGAGAAAACTGTAAATGAAATCATTGATGATTGGCCAGATGTCTTTAACTCAACAGTTGGTTGTTTTCCTGGAGAGTTCACCTTAGAAATTAACTTAAAAGTACCACCTAAAGCCATCCCATCCAGAAGGGTACCTCATCAACTTAAAAAGAAATATGAAATGTATCTTCAAGAACTTTGCAAATTCAAAATAATTATGAAATGTGTAAACCCTTCAGGATGGATAAGTCCTGTAGTTATTAAGGAGAAACCCAATGGCTCTCTCAGAATTTGCTTGGACCCAAAAAATCTCAATGAAGCACTGGGTCGCCCATTCTTTGAAATACCCACTCAGGAGGAAATTAACACTGCTCTTAGCAACAAAAAGTTTTTCACTGTTATGGATTTTACTTGGGGGTTCTGGCACTGCAAGCTGGACTCCAAATCCAGTAATCTTTGTAAATTCTCTACTCCTTTTGGTATTTACCAGTTCCTGAGATTGCCATTTGGGCTCAAACCCTCGCCTGAAATATTTCAGCGAGCGGTCTGTGAGATATTTGGAGACATCCCTGGTGTACTAATTTACTTTGATGACCTAATGATCGCAGCCAGCAGCATTGAGGAGCACAATGCTATATTCATTAAAGTCATGCGAAGGGCTCAACAATATAACGTCTGCTTTAATCCTAAAAAACTTCAATTTCAGCAAACTTCGGTTAAATTCCTTGGTCATATCTATTCAGAGGCTGGTCGATCAATTGATGATTCTCGATTAGAAGCTATTAGAAAACTAGCCATTCCTGACAATCCTAAAGCTCTTCAACGCCTTCTAGGCATGGTTAACTATCTAAGGGACTTCATCCCTAACCTTTCCGACAGCACTCACTTCTTGAGGCAGCTGCTTCGGAAAAACATTCACTGGGAATGGCTACCAGCGCATACAGACGCTCTTAATGACATCAAAGATAAAGTGTGCCAGGCTACCTCTCTAACTAACTTCAACCCTAAGTTAAGTATTGTTATTCAGTGTGATTCCTCTCAGTATGGTATTGGTACCTGCATCATGCAAAATAACAAGCCAATTGCCTTTGCATCTAGGAGCCTTACAGTAACTGAGCAAAATTACGCCCAAATTGAGAAAGAACTGCTTGCCATAGTCTACTCTGTCAAAAAATTCCATTATTACATCTATGGGCATAATGAAGTACTTGTGCAAACAGACCACAAACCGTTGGTCTCTATTTTCAATAAACAACTCTCTGAAATAGCATCAAAACGGCTTGTTAGACTTGTCTTAAAAACTCAGCAATATAAACTCAAAGTAGTATATTTACCAGGTAAACTCATGCATATTGCAGATGCCCTCTCTAGAGATTTCCTACCTTGCCATCCCTCTGATGAAGTTAAAATGGTTCCTATTCATACAGTGACAACCTATACAAACTTTGAGAAAGATCATATTTATGTAGTTGCCACCTCTAGTGATTCAATCTTGCAAAAAGTAATTAATTTCTTGTATAAGGGTTGGCCCAAAAAATCAAATCATTTGCAACCTGCTGAGCTGAAGGAATACTTTAAAATTAGGAATGACTTGTACATTGAAAACTCTCTGGTTTACTTTAAGAATCGTTTGATTGTCCCTAGTTTGCTCCGTAGCCAGGTGCTACAAAGTTTACACGAGGGCCACCAAGGCATAGTTAAATCAAAAGCACTTGCAACGCAAACTGTTTATTGGCCTGGAATTTCTCGAGCAATTGAGTTATTTGTCCAGAAATGTAATGTCTGTGCTATCTTTGCCAATTCTCTTAAAAAACAACCTCTTATCAGTCTTCCTGTACCTGACTTGCCTTATGAAAGAGTAGCTGCTGATATTTTGGAGCACAACAAAATTCCTTATCTAGTTGTGGTAGATCTTTACAGTAAGTGGATTGATGTAATACAAATGAGTAACAAAACTGCTGAGGCTGTGATTAATGTACTTTCTAACTTGTTTGCAACCCATGGCATCCCTCAATTTTTTCACTCTGATAATGTTCCTTTTCTGGCAAAAGTTTTTCTAGAATTTGCAAAACACAGTAATTTCAAACCAATAACTTGCAGCCCTCATCATCATCAGTCCAATGGACAGGCAGAGAACGCCTGTGGGCTGGCACGTAAATGGCTTGACAAATGTTCTCTTGATAGAAATACTTCCTTATCATCCTGTCTTTTGCACTATAGAGCTACTCCAATACCTGGTTTAAATGTCTCTCCCTCACAGCTGCTAATGTCTAGACAACTAAGAACTAGGTTACCCATCTCAACTCTCTTATTAAAGCCAAATGTTGCTCTTGATGCTAAGGAAAAACTGTTAAACAAAAAATCTCAGATGGAAAAATTCTATAACAGGTCTGCTACTAGAAAAGTGCGCAAATTTGCTATCAATGATTATGTGTATGTTCAAAATCCAATTTCCAAAAGATGGGAGGCGGGGATCATAACAGAAATATGTGATAATCCCAGATCGTATATTGTGCAAACAACATCCAGCAATAGACTGTGTCGTAACTCAACCTTCATAAAGCCTCGCCTCAACTCTGAAGTCTTGTTAACGCCAACCAATAACACACCTGTTCATTTATTGCCATACCAAAATAATCTTGTACCTGAACCTGACATTGTACCTGATGTAATAAATGTACCTGAAAATGTGCCAAGAACCCGAACCAGACTTGTGAGAAAACCCCTTCGTTACAGAGAGTAATTGTTATTGTTATTGTTATGTTAATTCTTAGTTTATTTATGTTACTTGTTTATGAATTTATTATTGTTGTTGTTTACACTCTTTATAAAAGGGAAGGTGTTGTGGACTGTTGGCACCACTGAACATGTATCATGCAGGGCCGTGACTCCCTATAAAGTCACGTGATTTAGTACGAATAAACCTCTTGTTGATCTGAACTCCAAGCTGTCATCTGTCATTCACCTGCTCCCGACCAGACACGACA
>NW_026267239.1:739584-751047 GCF_000697945.3 Frankliniella occidentalis
GAGAGAGAGAGAGAGAGAGAGAGAGAGAGAGAGAGAGAGGGGGGGGGAGGCTGATCTGTCTCCCTCCTTTCTTGACTACGCCACTACCGCGCGCAACCGAGACGCGACTCATCCTGTATGACTTGCAATTAATTAAAAAGAGCAGCTTGTGAAACCGATTCGTGCGTCGCTGCTGATGCGACTGTGCGTCCAGTCCCATTGCCCTAATTTCTTCCTCGGGGGAGAGCGGGAGGGAGAGGGGTGAAGGGAGCCCACCGAGCAGTGACTGGGGAACAGTTCGCGGGGGCGGGCGCAGAGTGGCTATAGGAAGGCCCGCGGGGACGGCGCGGCGGCGGCGCTGCCCCCACCCCCCGCCAAGCATAAGCACCCGGATCCCGCGCCATCGATCGTGGCTGAAGATCACTCTAACAGGAGGGCATCACGGGATGATGAGGCGGAGTACGCGGCTTTGGGCGGAATGAGGCTGGACGCCGTCCGATACGGCGCCCCGCGGCGGCTGTGTGTTTGCATAACGGCGACTCCCGCGCACACGCCAGCCCGCCACCCACGCCAGGAAGAGGAGAAAAGGCTTTCGGGGCGTCCCCGGCATCGCACTCGCACTTGCTGTGACTAACGGTCGCGAGGAGAGGGAGAGAGAGAGAGAGACGTTCCGGACAGGGCCAGCCAGGGCCCACTGGAGCAGGAGGTGGTGGCGTCCGAGTGCCCTCTGCGCCCGTCTTAGGAAACTAGTGCGCCAGCATCCAGAACGACGAGGTGCACGGGGAATCATATCAGAGAATAATACGGGGGTCTGATTGTGATTATTACTTATTGTGCCAGGCCAACGGTTGCTGCCCCGCGTGCAACAGCACCACCGCGTCTCTCCCGCGAATGTCTGTAAACAAAAGAAAATTGTCTCAAAGGACAAAAGGGGTTTCAATATCAAAATGTAAATATCAAAATATCAAAACATGATGTTGATTTACAGAAATTCAAACGCTTCCATTTAAAGAAGGCAACATTCTAAATGTGAAGGTACAATTTTGTTAAGGTACACTCTGGAAACTCAGGTGTGAGACAGTCTAACACCAAATGGTGTTAGGCAAAATACCTCACACCAAACGGTGTGAGGCAAACATACCTCACACCAAATGGTGTGAGACTCGTTGTGCCTCACACCAAATGGAGTGATACTTTCTCATACCAAATGGTGTGAGACACAGAGGGTCTCACACCATTTGGTGTGAGGCACAACTAGTCTCACGCCATTTGGTGTGAGGTATTTTGCCTAACACCATTTGGTGTTAGACTGTCTCACACCCGAGTTTCCAGAGTGCAGTTTTGTTCCTAAAATTAAGGGATCGTTTGCTCTGGGTCGGGATGTTTATTCTTGGGAACAAAATAGTCCCTTTACATTAAGAGAGGAGAAATGAAAAACTAAAATTTTCGAAGTGTACAAGACCTTTTTACAAGGTAGTTTTTGGCTACGTGGCGTGAGGAGCTAACCTTTAGTGACACACGAAAGTGACGCATCCTGCGCCCTCTCCCATTGATCGAACTGGTTCCGCCGAGAGAGCCGCCCACGCCCGGCCACCACGACTCAAGAGCACACTGCGAGTGTGTGAGGATTTCGAGCGAGACTCGCACTGTAAAACCCTAGTAGCATAGAACTGTCGTACGATTGTTGGACAACAGTAGAAAAAAAGATACGGACTATCGGTGCGATATACGAAATGAGAAAAATGATTCTATCTCTATATAGGGATCTTTTTTCCTCGGTACGAAAATCTTTATCGGTCGGCTATCGTAATGGAAGTGCTTACCACTGTAGTGGGTTCGAACAGGAATAGGTAAAAATACAACAGAATGGATAGTTTAAATTTGATATAGACCAGCAATAATCGTCTGACTGTGGGAAAGCCATTACTATTGGATTTTTGTTCGGCCAATTGAAAAAAATTACAGTATAGGTGTGATAGTTTTGTGTTACTAGGAAATGCTTAAGAACCAAATTGTTTGCAGCTTTACGAATAATTCGCATTCTTCTGTATTGAGAAGCATTTCTTTGCATGCTCGTGAAAATTCGTACGAACAATAATCGGTTAGCATAACGAACTATTTGTTTGTGAATGAGTAAGCTTAAGCATGTGAACAGCTAGGTAATAATACAAAGAAAATGTTGAAAATAACAAGAATACAGTTTCGAAGACGACCCTGTTCTTCGCGTTCACCTTGCAGCGCATTTTGCATAACTTTACCTGCCCTTCTTAAACTCTTACAAAAATTTACTTTTAAACAATTTTTTTAAACGCACTAAAGAATCAAGCTACTTGAAATCGGATTTTGTTCGTTATAGATTCTTGGAGAAGGAATTGCACCCCTTTACTCTGCTGTCCCATTATCAGCCAGGGGAGGGATGATATTTTTCTCTCTCTTTAAAGTGACGAAAGAACGAAACGAGCGATAAGTCCCCCTGCCATAACTTGGAGCCTTCTGTTGCCACACACACTGGTGCAGCAGGGCCGGGCTGTGCCGGGCTGTGCCCTGTAGAGCCGGGCGATAAACACGGCATCGTCTTGCCGTACGCGTGTCTGTTAATTAATTTGGCCCTTGTACTGTTGTTATCCAGAAACCTTGACTCTCGGCCCAAACGGCTTTTCGGGACTAAAACTCGTTGACACACTCCTCCTTCGCCCTCCCCCAATTCCTCTCTATCCCCCTCCACTACTCGTAAGATATGGTCCCTTGCATGGTCCTACACTGGAGGTACACTGCTCGTATCATCGATATACGCGATCTACGCAAGCGATAAGAGAAATAGAAAAATGTCCTCATCATCATTTCAGGGTCAGGGCCCCAGGGCCCTCCGTAAAGCACGATGCAGGTCCACTGTAAAGAAAAATATTGCATCTCTTTTTCATTATTTTTGTCTGTTTCCATTACTTTCCTTAAAGTTAGACTTCAGGAAGAAATATTGCACAATTTGTCTTTTCATGAGATACGTTATACGAGATATGACTCGTTTCACTCGCTGGGTGTTATGCCCCGAGACATCCACCGCGCGTGTGTTGCTTGCGAGTGCACGACTTACGGCGCACTTGTGGGCGCTAGGGCCATGCGCGTATTAAGACGCGGTCAGTACATCTGTGCATCGAGGGAGTTTGAAAAAAAACAACCAAAAACAGCATGGCGTGACCACATTTTGGTCGCGCTGCATTGAATGTGTTCAGGACCGCCCCCGTGTTCTCTTGTCTCTGGTGAGGCGCCTTTGTCAAGAGATGAGTCAGTAAGTAGAGGATGCACATTATTGGGATGTACCGTATGTTTCATAGAAGACAGCGGAGTGTTTGCGGGTTTGCCTTACTCATTACGTTTGTAAGGCCCCTGCGGCTCTAGTGAGTATGCAATACCGTAGCGTCCGTTCTGAAACACCCGGTGAGTCACTCGCAAAAAGGTGTCCGTCACCTTTTTGTAAAAAAGGGGACTGTACATTCCAAATGGCTAAGCGGAGTAGTATAGAACAGAAAAAAAGGCTAAGTCTCTCTCTCATGCTATGCTGTGACGTGCAATTTCTATCCCCTACACAAGAATGTTTCCCATGCGATTGCTGATTCAAATTCTTCTTTATTTTAGTCGTAATTTCTATGCGTAATGGGAGAGTTGCTTTTTTTTTTACCGATCGTCTCTCGCGGCAGGGGGCAGGACGGGGCAGCATTGGCCATCCTGGAGGGGGAGGAGCTCTAGTCCTCTAGGGAGGTGGGGGAGGGCGCGAAGCGCAGGGCCCGCGAAGAGGGACGAGGCGACCAAGGCAGGGTGGGGCGGGCGCATCGAGCACCCCGAATGAGATTTCACTCTGGTATAAATATAGGAATGTGCGGGACGTCGCCAGTCAGTTTCTGCCCCTCAGCCACCCCGCCCAGATAGTGACGGCCCCACCATGCACCACCACCACATGGTGCGTACCTCAAGCAAAGTGTTGTGTGCGATCAACGAATAGTGAAGTGATTACAAAGAGACTGTGCGTGTGTGCCATGTGCCCATTGGGGCTCCCCTCGACGGATTACAAGGATTATCCAGCGCCTGACTCCTCGAAGACTGTGAACTTCAAATAGTGCCAATTTAGAGGATAGAGTTCTGTCAGCAAGTGAAACGAGGGAAATGTGCTAAAAGATATTATTTGTCGAACCAAGTGTGCAACCAGTAAACCCTTGAAAGTGCGCAACTCCAAGTTGTGCACTTCCAAAGTGTTAAGTTTTAAGCTTCTCCGTGCAAGGGTTCAACCGGGTAGTTGTAAACTTATAAACGATGTGTACAACTGCTCAACTTTGTAAGTGCTGCAACTGCTCTCTTCAACACTTAAAAAGTGTGTGCCTCCAAGATAAGGAACAAAGAGTCGAAAACTTGAAGGGCACAATTACTGAGTTGCACGCTTGGAAGTGCGAAGTGCGCGACTACGGGGCAAAACACTAGCAGCAAGTAAATAACCTTTTAAAATTGTTATTTTAAAAGAACATGTGACTAACTATTGCCTTTTACATGGTCACGGTTCCTATTTAAAATCCAGTTAGCCGTTATTCCCAGAGAACTAGAGCCCCTGGAATCTGGACGAGGTGAATTTCCGACTCATAATTTGCAATTTTCAAGGGGTAGGTCCCGTTTGAGAGTGTTTTGCACCTTTTGAGAGTCTGTCGATTTTTACACCTCAAAACAATAACTAAATGTTTGTTAGACAAGACGACCATGAAATGTGTAGAGAACTAGAACAATTCAATCTCAAGTTATCGTAAAAAAATAAACAAGCCGAAGGAAAATTGTTTTGATTCAGCCAAGTACACCCAGAAAAAACAGTTCTCGTCCCAAGTGAATTTGCATTGTCCGAAAAACGTTTTGTGCTTGGCTTGTGCTAGCGCAAAATGTGCTTGAGCAGGTAAAGCAAATTTACTTCGGGCAATGTGAATTTACTTGGGACAATGGTCTGTGGTATTGGTATTCCATGCTCTCCACTTGAAACTGTTCATTTTAAGCGTGTTCTTTGTTCTTGAAACAAAAGTTGTGTTCTTGCACGACACAAGAGCACAAATTGCTTGAAACAAGCGAAAAATCCAAAGCAAAGTGACGTAGTATGCAAGAGGGGGCAACAGAGTGTCTCGTGAGTTCCGCGGGGTCCTCGCGGTTTCGCGGGGCAGTCCGGGGAGTGCATTTGCTAGTCTATGCGTCGCGCGTAACAGGTTTTACAGAGTATTATTGGCCTCTTGTTTCAAGAGCAAACATGATCGCGTATTAAGTATTGTTCTGCACTTGTCGCAAGAACTAACCTTTCTTGGTGTAGTAAATGGTCTTTGCTATCGCTCCAATAATTCAAAGTTGACGTTTGAACGATAGACGATAGATTCCGTACACCGGTGTATGTTATTTACACTGGAAACGCAAGTGTGTCAATGTCGCACACTTGCAGGTGTGTGAATGTTTATTCGTACACATAGGGGGGTAAACGTGTGAATTTTTCCTACAAAATTCACACGTTTACCCCCGTAAGTGTACGAATGGATATTCACACACCTGCAAGTGTGCGACATTCACACACTTGCGTTTCCAGTAATTTCTCAGCACAGCGGCAGGCCGTTCCATTATGAAAAACCTGGTAATTTATGTTGTGATTAACATTAACAAAATATTTTGTAAAATTTATCAGACCCCAATTTGCTTGACGATTCCATGTATTTCATTGTAACTTTACGACACTCTTCATGCAAAGTTTTCCCGTTAAAAGTACAACTACTTTTCACAGTGTTAGCGTGCCAGTTATAGGTTGGTCTAGTCGGATCTCTTGTCTCGGCGTGCGTTTGGGTCTCCGCCTCCGCGCCGGGGTGGCGCCGTCTTGAGCCCGGCGCGGCTCGGGCTCTGCACCGCGACGCTGGCCAGACGTCCCTCTCGACGTCGCGTCCCGACCGAGTCCCGACGCCTGTGCGCGGTGCGCGGTGCGTGGCGTGGCGCAACGCGTTGTTGTAGTTGTTGCACCTTGACCGGCCACACAAATTGGGCACTTGTTGCGGCACCGCCGAGAGGGAAGTGCCGACAAAAGTGTCAAACCGACAAAAATTCAAGTCCAAGTCAGCAATTCACGAGTGAAGCGAAAAAATGTACCGGATGATTCAGAGAAGACGCAGCTGCGAGCGGGTTTTCCTACCCAAGGGGCCATGGCGCCTTACGGGCAGATCGGGTAGGCAAACCCGCCTGCACCTGCGTCTTCTCTGAATAATCACCCAGTGCGCCGGTCGTTGAAGAAAAAAATCACCAAGCTCGGCAGGGGTAGGCAATCTTGTTGGGGACCATGGTTTGTCACGCTACACTCAATGTGTTAAATAAATATGCTTCGTTCTTTATCTGAATTGTTTTGGGCACAAAATTGAACACTGTTAAAACAATTATCGTAATTTTAAGAAATTTACTCGGTTAATTTTCTATTACGAAAACTTCGTTTTTAACAAATTACGATACGTCGTTGCTGTGTAAAATCCAAAGCTTCATCTACGCGGTATTCAAATTGTTAAATTTTTTGTCTATCTTTATGACTTTCAACCCCAAAATTTGCATTCGTTCCGAAATATATTTGTAACTTTACGAAACGTGTCGTAAATGGACACTTACGAAATATTTACGTTAATTATTCTTTACGAAGCATTTCGCAACATATTTTTTCGTAAAACTACAAGAACTTTTTACAGTGAAGTAACATTTTTGTAGAGGAACGAATTGAAGCATTTTAGTCGGAAAATTTGCATTTTAAGTCGTAAAACCGGGCCTTAACGCATTCCCTGATTATTGATGCCCATGTTTTACATGGGAGAGTACCTAGTGGTCACGCCGCAAGGAACGTGTTAAATGGTTAAAAATGTGTGTATGGTGTGTACAAATACACGCAGATATATAATGTGCCTTTCTTGGAGCGAAATTGCCTTTTTTTTATCAGGATTTTAAAACAAGGAGATTTTAACCGAAACATAAAAGTGCAGTCGATTTTAAAATTGCGACTTTCGCATGGACCGTTGCAAAACAAAAGAAATTCGATTAACAAATAACAATTAGAAACATGATACTAAATAAGCTCCCATTTCATATAGTAAAGCGTTATCCGAACCTCACTGAACAAGCCTTATCATGTTTCCTCGCTCGTGCTGGAGCGCCTGTCATCAGGTCTCGCGAGCAGCGCCCCCGCTCATGACCCCCAGCGAGCCGCTCTGTGAGCCGCTCTAGTGCAACACCGTTTAACAATTACAGACCGCCTGTAATCGGCGCGGATCTCAAGGCTCGGCCCACCTCAGCCGCCTGGCGCCGTGCATCGGCCGAGGCGCCACACAGAGCCAATCTCACACACGCCACCACCCCGGCACAACGCGCCCCGATCAGGACGAAATAATAATGACGGAGGTGTGAGGCGATGGGATCGAGAGATGTATAGAGGTAGCCCTCAAGGACACGGCATTTTGTGAATCATTGCCAAAATGAAGGAAGGTAGACTATAATAGAGAGCCGTAAAGTGTACCGCGCGACAGGAGAACGTGAGAAGGAAAAGAAGCCAAATTTAATTCCTGTTGGACGAACCAAACGAACTGGCGCTAGCGTGCGCGTGCGAGAGAGAGAGAGAGGGGGGGGGGGCGACAGTTGTCGGTTGAGACGCGCGGTAGCGGCAGACCGCACGCGGAGGGCGGCACATCGCTGAGCGCCCTCCCCTTCCCACGTGACTAATCGGGGGACATAAATTCGATAGGCGAGAGGAGCATCGGGTCAGGAGGGGAAAAAATTAATTGTTATAAGAAAAAAAAAAGATAGGAAGTAAAATATTGAGGGGAGGCGGGCAATAAACCTCTCCGCTGACGCCATCGCGTACGATGGGGACCCGTAAGCCGCAGGGCGGGAGCGGAATGTCAGGAGAGCAGGGCACGGCGCGGAGGGCACAGAGGGGACAGCCAGGCACACTGGGCGGGGCTGTGTGCCGATCAGGTTCCAATGATAGTCTGCTGCTGACCTTCAGGAATAAAGAGGGATCTTGAATTTGGTGCGATAAGTGGGTGATTTTCGAAATTTTAGAGCCAAATCCCATGCAAAAACGTCTTTTGGCATGTAAAGAAAAGGTGTTCAATCCTTTTCGAGACGACAGGAGACCATAGTCGAACTTAGGCCATGATAAAATTATCGAGTAAAAGTTACTAATTAATTAGTAGCGTTACTTTAATCTGATACAGCTTTAAAGCTTCAGTTTGTAGCGTTCCTTATCTCTCCCAATGCCTTCCGAACGACGCTACAGCTACACAGTTAATATCATTTTAAATAAATTTTATCGCCTACAATGTGTAAACTATCGTTTGAGACCTCACAGTTTTGTTAATAACGTCTGCTGGAAATTATAAACGTCAGATGTACGTATTTTGTTATTATTCGGTAGCTCAGCGCACGGGATACGCCGTATTTTTAACGTTCTCACGTTCCCTCCTGTACTCCTTCTTTCCTCTCTATTTTTTTACGGTGTATGACGTTCATTATGTCGAGGCACACGTCGCGCACAGCGTACAGCGGTGCCTCTATCAGTCGGCAAGGGACCGCAATCAAGAGCGTATGCATCACGCCGACGAAACGGCAGACGGACGGACGGGCTGGAGAGCGGACAGACGGGCGGACGGGGCCCCTCTGTAGACGGACGGACGTCCCTTGTGCCGTGTTGCAGACGCGCCACCCCGCTAATGACGCAAAGCATTGAATAACTCAGAGAAAAGTCAGATACCAATCGAATCTTTGTCCAACAGCAGCCCTCTCGCGCCCCTCGCTTCATCATCCATCCATCCACCCATCCATCCACCCATCCACCTCTCTGCATCCCCTATCCGTCACTGCAAAATTATTGCAAAAAACTCCACCGAAATTAGGGAGCAGGGATGTTACAAATCTAATTGAAATTTTGAACGATTCAAACGCCATGGCACATGCCACACTCTGCAAAGCTGATTGTTATGTACTGTGACCCAAGGCCAAATTTGCTCTTAAAATAATATGACACATTATCTATCGTGTTGGAGAATCATCTTACTCTAAAGGCAAATATTGTCTTTTTTCAAAAGTCGATTTGACTTTGTCTAAAAATTGCTTAATACAATATCATTTTCCTTGGTGCAGCAGCAGCAACCGTAAAAAAATAAGTGCGACACTTTGTGCGGTGCAACAAACAAAATCGCGGGCCAGAAAACTTTCAGGGACTAGAGAAAAACGTTACTAATTCTTGTTAACTGCGAAACGAACCCACGGTTTAGGAAATGTGGCCTTTGAGTATGCATCTTTTTGGGTGATATCTTTGTTTATGAGGCACCTTTAGTTTAAGGGGGTAGACTTGTGAAATGAAGAGTTTTGGAAAATGGTCAGTTCAGAAAAACCACTCACCGCATCTATTAAAGACATAAAGGTCTTAAGGGTTTAAAGGTCAACCACTAACGGCATCTTTTAGAGTAACTAGCAATTTTTTTGACAGTCGCAGACCCACCCGATACAGAATAATCTTTCACACCGAAAAGGACTGCTTCGTCCAGTTGGAGGCGAAGATTGGCTTGTTCCTGTGCGCACACCGGCGCCAACGGCAATATTAGCGTTCATCTATGCTTTCAATACACCTTTAGTCTTAAATCGATGCGGCGTGCAGTTTTTAAGTAGTGACGATTTTTTTTTTTGCGTGGCCGGCGCGCGCGGGGAGCCGACTACTCAGGGTGTTCATTGTTCGACTGTTACCCAGATGCGGCCGAAAGTGCAACAGGTGTCGTTAAACCATGTCGCTCCTCCCCCCTGTCTGGTAGAAACGGGTCCGTTTAAAAAAAATATCATAGGAATTGGCGCATGTATATTAGCTGTATGGTATAGCTCATTACCGTTTACACCGAATACCCAAGTGTGCGAATATAACACACTTGTAGGTGTGTGGACGCCGTTCGTACACATGAAGGCACAAGTGAGTGTAATTTCATGGAAAAATTCACACTTTTACTCCCTTAAGTGTACGAATGGGCGTTACGCACACCTACGAGTGTGCGCCATTCACACACTTGCGTTAATTCAGTGTACCTAAATTTGTCCATAAACCCATTTTTACTCGCTGATGCAAAATTGTCCCGTTAAATCAATAAAAGCACTAGCGACTATATTTTTCCACCTGCGGCACCAGGTCGCACCAGGTTGTGGTGGGCGCCAGGGAGCTAGGCCACCCAACGCGCGCCGCTGGAGAGCGGCCGGCGCGGCGGGCGCCTCTCCCGGTCGGGTCCCGGCCGGCCCGGCCTACTTTTGTTTGTTTTCAAATGTGTGCCATCACCTGCTTCACAACGGCTGGCCGCGCCCCCGCCAGGTCCCCCGCCAGGTCCCCGCCGCGCCACGTAACGTGCAGATGGTCCGTACCATACCGTCTGACAGGAAGTCCTGATTGATTCTGCGGCTCCTTGCGCTCTCTCCCCGCTCTGCTCGCGGCGCAACGCCGGCCGCGCGGACACCTCGGACAAAACAAAAGGGCCGGGGTAATTAATGAACGGCGCTGCCCTCGCTCTCCTTTTGCGAAAAATCTGAGGAAAGTTGAGCAAAGAGTCGTCTCGCGTCAACACGTCCTTCTTTCTATACGCAACATGGTCCTTTTTCTCGTCGCCGCGTCACCCCAAAGATTTGCTACCCTTCATATCCTCTTCTTGATCAACTACACTAGAAACGCCATGATCACCTTGCTTGCCAAAATGTTTGCACTTTTTCAAGAATCATTTTTTTAGAGACAGAAAATTTTTAGCATAGGAAAAACTTGACGTTCTTTCAAAAGAGCGCCAATTTTTGGCCACTTTGAAAGTCAAATGATGGACTTAACTTGAAGCAAATCAAATTTTGGCAGTCTCTAAACGGAGGCCAAAGTTTGTCACTTTACAGAGGAATGCAAAAATGTGGGCATATTGAGCGTATAGCAGTCAAATGACGGAAAGGCGTGGCTGAGTATGCGGCATGCAGACGGCAGAGAGCGCGGCGTGAACACTGCGTCGACGCCCTCAAGTCTTGCATGCAAGACGCTCCATTGTGGCTGCAGCAGGTGGCGGGAGGACATATACGGTCCCGCCAGGTCCCCCCATAAAACGCATCACAACAAGTGGGCCACCTCACATTGTATCGCATGAGGCGATGCCGGGTCCCACATCGCGGCTGGCAGTGTAGGTGTGTGAACACTTCGCGACACGAGCAGACGACACAAGCCACACACGCACCGTGATGTTGATTCAGGCTTACGTGTCGTGTCGCCCCGATATGGGCTGTGCTGCGGGACGAACACACACTACTCACAAGTCCTCCCGCCTGACTCGGCGACACGAGAGAGAGAGAGAGAGAGAGAGAGAGAGAGAGAGAGAGAGAGAGAGAGAGAGAGAGAAACTGATGGAGCCGCCTGATGGAGCCGCTAAGCTAAGATGTATTGAGAACCTCCCA
>NW_026267239.1:751097-755527 GCF_000697945.3 Frankliniella occidentalis
AGACGACACAAGCCACACACGCACCGTGATGTTGATTCAGGCTTACGTGTCGTGTCGCCCCGATATGGGCTGTGCTGCGGGACGAACACACACTATTTAGAGAGCGACGCACGAGAATAAAACGAGAGAGAGAGAGAGAGAGAGAGAGAGAGAGAGAGAGAGAGAGAGAGAGAGAGAGAATGAGCAACTGATGGAGCCGCCTGATGGAGCCGCTAAGCTAAGATGTATTGAGAACCTCCCATTCTCAGGCGACAGTGAAACTACATTAATTCCAGCAATTTTCCACAGTTCTATATGGGAAACGGTTCGACCGATATGACAATTGCAATTCTTGCACCCTGAAATGCCGCTCTCTGCTTCCAGACGATGCTCCTCCTAGCGGCGGGCCTCGCCGCGACCTGCGCACAACAGCAGGAGGCGGCGCAGCCCAGCGCGCAGCCCAGCACCTCCCCCATCCCCATCATCAAGTACGAGAACGAAGGCGTCAACCCGGACGGCTCTTACAAGTGGAGGTGAGTCGGACAGTTGTAGATTTATCGAAACCAATACTCATTCAACTTAGTCCCTCCTGCCCTAATTTGGCAATGCGGCGGCACTTTTTTCTTTGCTTGACCCAATGGTAGTTCATGGTTATGAAGAGCACAAGTAAAAGCCTCCTTATTGGGTTATGTAGAGCTAGTGCAACTAGTGCCTCACATAGAAGATCGTCCAGTGCGACCGTTTTTTCATTACTCTGAAAACTCAACAGTGTACATTGTATGCTGAAAAATCAGCGATCAATAATGATTCCTGATATATCAGTGTACATGGCATAATTGCTGATATATCAGCAATCATCAATGATCACGTTTAGGTTTTTGGCTAATATTTCCTTTCAGACGGATGTCATCGGAAAGTGGATAGCATTTCCAGATTCCTCGTGAAAAAAGCTTTCAAACGGGCTACTATGAGATACGGTTCACAACCGAAATAGTCCGCCTCACGAAAATGCCGGTAATGTAAACCAAGTTATGGTAGCGGTGAATTTGAACCCTATCACATAGTAGCTCGTTTGAAAGCCTTTTTCACGAGGAATCTGGAAATGCTGTCCACTTTCCGATGACATCTGTCTAAAAGGAAATATTAGCGAAAAACCTAAACGTGATCATTGATGATTGCTGATATATCAGCAATCATGCCATGTACACTGATATATCAGGAATCATTAATGATCGCTGATTTTTCAGCATACAATGTACACTTTTGAGTTTTTAGAGCAGATTCATTCAGCAAATTATGGGAGCTCAGCGCCTGCGATACTCAGGGTAGGCCACCCCGCAGTGCACGCATGGACTGCAGACAAGATGGTGCCTACATATCAGGCGTTTAAGGAGCTTGCGCAGGCTAGGCTTAGCAGTGTCGTGCGACGCGGCGAACGTGCCAGAGTACTTTCCGGGTGATCCCTAGCCAATGAAGTGCCTCACATTGAGGTAATATCAAAATTGAGGCACTGGGCGCTCTAAATTAATATGAGCAGCAGGTTGCTTCACATGAGTAAGCGAGGCACTAATTGCTATCAGTCTCACACGCCTCTGTTAACCGTGCATGCCCTTTTATTGGTATATCTTCGCTCGGCGCGGGTGGCCCGCCGTTGAGCCGTGGAGGTATGCAGCCCACCGTACGGGCGCGGCGGTTGGGTCGCGGCCGATGGGTTTGGGGGGCGGTGTGCGGGCAGGCCACTCGCGCCTTCACGCGTGTAGTGTAAGCGCGCCTCGGGTCGGGACGCCGAGTCATGCAGAAGAGAAGGACGCGCATGGAGCGGGTGGGGCGGGGCGAGCAACAGATCTCTGATGCCACCTCAACCCCAACCACGTCTTGTTCTTGTTGAGGAGTGGGGGGGGGGGGGGGATGGTACTTCTCTGAGGCGTACTGTTCCTCGAAATGCAAAGTGGTCGCGGCGGCGGAGAGTGACCGCGGCTGATGCTGAGCCGCCATCATTGGGCGGAGGTGAAACGGAATTTCCAAAAGTAGGGCGGCCAGAACAAGAACAAGGCATGTGCGAAAGATTGCCGCCCGCGTATAGCTGCTCTGTGGTTCAGCAACATGTTCTGGGGTGGCGCCACCACAGCAGTCTCTCACACCGGGCCGTCGCCGCCCGCACGCGTTCGTAGTCACGTTTGTGTTTTTCGCGTCCGTTTCGCACCGGGCAGCGGGCAAAACACAAGAGGTGCAAACCGGTCTGGGTCTCCGGGGAACGCGCATCGTAGCAGCAGTGCCAGCAGCCTATAGTCTAGCCGCGATGGGACAAGAATACACATATACTACACACGACGAAAAATAAAACACGAAACGGGCAAATTATTTAGATAGCGCCTGTTCGGATTGGAGAGATAGAGAATCACGCACGATCCTCACGCGCGGCGGCGGCGGTGCAGCGCTCCATGCCTCGAGGGGAATCGAAGGGGCGCTCACAGGCGGAGCAGCCGCCGCGGCGTAGTTCAAGGCCGCACGCCGCGCTGCGCCACGTCCGCCGAACCGAACACCGTGTGCGTCGTCCCTTTGTGACACAACCGCACGGTAAGGAGTCGGTGCGAGTGTCCAATGCGCAGCCCGCGACAACCTTTGGCGAATCCGAGTGGGCAGAGTGTTGCAGGGGTGTGGCAGGGCGTGCTGGGGCGTGCCGGGGCGTGGCAGGGCGCCCACACTACCGATCGCCCTCGCCCGTCGAACAGGCCATAACGATCGCACTATTGATGGGTGGGTCTGCCCGCGCGCTGATTTGCTACGCTTTTGTTGAGAGCCATTATCATTTATTCAGCCATTTTTCGCGCGGGTCTTCCTGAAACGCGTATTTATAACGCTCTTATCGACGGCCAGTGCCGGTAGAGGGTTTGGCTGACCTTGCTGCGGGATGCGAGTTCTCGCGCTCGGTACCGTTGGGGTCCATCGGATAGGAGACGACTGGAGGGGGGGGAGGGGAGGCATCGGAGCATAGTGGCGTGGGGGTGGACGCTAGAGGGGGGGGGGGAGCAGAGGTGCAGCCAGAGAGAGAGGAGGGGAGGGGGCACGCCTCGCCCCGCTCCAGGCATGACTTAAGAGTTACGAAATTCCCGCTCAAATGTCTGCTGCTGCAAAGAATCTCCAATCCCAGCAGAGTCCCTCTCTCGCGCCGCCGACCTTCTCCCTCTCCCCCCGCTCCTCCCGATCCTCGCTCTCCCAGCATCCACTCTTGTTCGCCGCCTCTTCTTTCCCCCTTCAAATCCGTGCAAAGACGGGTATGGGAATACTGAAATAATGTTATGAGCTTCGACGGATACCTCATTCCGCGCTGGACCCACCCTTCCCCTCTCTCCCCTGTCCAGGCGCCCACCGCCGCGCGATGCCACTTTTTAAATGTCAGGGATTTCACGCCCCTCTCTTCCCCACGTTACTCCTCCCCCTCCTCCCGGTCCGTCTCTTCCAAGAGAGTCCCCTGCCCGCTCCCTCCATCTCGCCCCTCTCTCTCTTGTCTGTCTCGTCGCCCCCCTCCCCTCCTTCTCCAGGTACCCCGCTTCTTTCCCAGCACGATAGTGTAAAAGATACAGGACAGTTTTGTTTTTCAAATATTTTTTGTCATTTCATTTATGCTTTTAGTGACGTAAGTAAAATGCGACACAGCATGCGACTCAGAGTGCTTTTAAAAAGCAATTGTTGTTCATCTTTCCACGGTCGAGTGGATGGACTATTGAGAGTACCTTCCACTAGAATACTTGTGGCTCCTTGGTCACGACATCCTTCGATATGACCCCTTTCCCCTTTCTTACTAATAGGTACGGAAAAACTGTTTTACGGCCTCCGAAGCAGGACTCTTTGCGTGTGTAAAAGATCGAGAGATACTAAGGGCAGTCCTGCTCGGTCCTGCTGACACTTAAGATGTGCACCTCTTCCATTCGTTGAAAGACCTACATGCAACGAGAACTTGAACACGTGAATTTCCTGCTTCCCCTTCAGCCATCTCGTGGCAATATAATTACTGGGTCTGCGCCGGCAAGCACCCACGGATTACACGGCGCACGGAAAAGATGGACTGCAATGAACCTGTTCCTCGGGCCCCATCCTATTCGGATCCAGTATCCGGATCCAATGCCCTTGGCGGGACAGGCTAGAGCCTCGGCTAGAGCCCAGACAAGATGCAGGGTCCAAGGGTCATCTCCCTGAACGGCGGCCTTGACTTGCAGGGCCCGCCGCCTCGGCAAGGCAGCGGCGAGGCCGGCAAGGGCAACAAGACAAATAGGGCTCCTCGTTATCTACATCAGTTTCAGGAAAATCTTCGAAGTTAACAAATGTGGTCTATTTCAAGTCACTTTGGCATGAAAAGGAGGAAAGGAGAGGGAGGGAGGGGGAAAGAGAGGAGGCGGTACACTCGTAAAACTGTATGTAACTTATATTATCTAACGCGCACGTGCAGCCTG
>NW_026267239.1:756107-757269 GCF_000697945.3 Frankliniella occidentalis
AGGGGGGGGGGGGCGGTACACTCATGTTCTGAACGTACGGGGAGTCGGTCAGGCGACTGTGCAAAAGAGACCGAGGCCGAGCTTATGGCTTGCGGAAAAGCAGGCTGGCCGAGGCCGAACCCTACACCCTCAAACCTTCTTAGCTGAGGGATTTGTCTCAGGATTTCTGAAATTTCCAAGACAAATGTTCTTACCACATCCCCTATTCACGCTCGAACCAAACAAGTTATTTTCCTTAACGCATGACGTTTTCAAAAATTTAAGACCTTGTACTAGAGTTGAAAACTTTTTTTCGGTGTAGAAGTTGACCGAGGGAGTTCTTTCAGCGAGCCCTGGGGGGTGGACGGCGAGCAAATACCAGGGGCTATCCTTGGAAGAGGCAGAGGAGCTCCTCGCCCCCAGGGTGTGGGTGCCTAAGAGCACAGGGGAGTTGTTGTCGAATCGTAAACTCGGCTCGCTTGGTATGGTTCATCGTGGACCCCGCCGAGCAGAGCCGAGGTGCAAGTGGTCTTTGGGGCGGAGCGCGCAGAGCGGCGTGGCCTGGCAGCGTGCTTGGCAGCCCGGCACAGGGGCCCCGGCCAATCGGCCAATGGCACAAATGCCATGATGCATCTCTGTCGACCCCGACGTTGCAACCTGTGCGCCCGCAGGACGGCCACGCGCCCGCGCGCCTGGTGTAAGTGTGTGTGTGTGTGTGTGTGTGTGTCTGTGCCCACACCGCACCCAGCCCGACCAGCGCCCCGCCCAGCGACGGCTGAGGCGCTTCGTAAAATTGTCATCAATGATGGATGGGCGGTTCGTCACATGACGGCAACGTCGACGGTTGTGCCACGGAAAATAATGGAGCTGCAGCTAGCCCGCGCCCGCGCATGGGCGGAGCAGACAAGACAGTGACGTCCGGCGGCAGGTGGCAGGTCACCTGCACCGACCTGCACCGGAGCGAGGAAGGGCTTGGCGGAGAGGGGTGCGGGGCGGGGAGGGGCACCACAGTGTGCACCGGGATTCTCATAGGAATTTACTGACAAACGGGCAGAGCGAGCAGACGGCGCCGCCCGCCGGCGATCGACATGACGAAACTTCGGATACATCTAATAGAATCTCGGCGTCCTTCGGCGGGGCGAGGCCTTGAAAAGGACCTCCCGGCTGGGGTGGGAGCGGGGGG
>NW_026267239.1:757329-759596 GCF_000697945.3 Frankliniella occidentalis
GGGGGGGAGGGGCTCCCCGTGAGTCACAGGTCACCGCGGCTGCGGCCAAGCTTGCACGCCGCTCAGAGCGCATCGCATGCGCACCCCACCTAACACGTCTTTTGTTTCTGTCCACAGCTACGAGACGGGCAACGAGATCGTGGCCGAGGAGGAGGGCTACCTGAAGAACGCCGGCAAGGAGGGCGAGGAGGCGCAGACGGCCAAGGGGCGGTACGCGTACACGGCGCCCGACGGCACGCGCATCGAGCTCACCTACATCGCCGACGAGAACGGCTTCCAGCCCCAGGGCGCCCACCTGCCCACGCCGCCGCCCATCCCGCCCGCGATCCAGCGCGCCCTGGACTGGATCGCCGCGCACCCCGAGCAGGACAAGGAGGGCGCCGGGTCGGCCCCAGCCCCTGCGGCGGCCCCCGCCCCCGTGCAACCTGCAACCTCTTCGCCAGCCGAGACTGCGGACCCCACGGCGGCCGCCGCCTCCTCCAGCGCTGCCACCACCGCCACACCAGCCCCTGCCAGGAGGAGGAGATAGCCTAAGGAAACAGTACAACCCTATAGTTTATATGTCTCGCGTTTGATTTACCACAAGTTGTTTTATGAAATGAACTGACAAAAGTGTTTCCATTTTTAATTTTGTTTTTAGCATTGGGGAAATCCGGGATTCGCTTGAAATCAGAACGAATTGGGTTTATGATGTTGTAAAATCTTTTCTGTGAAGATTTCCTTATCGGAGTCACCAATGTGAGAGGGGCTTTTTGGGTGAAGCACTTCCGCCGTTGGGAGGCAAAGGACAGTATTCGATTTAATAGGCCTTGGAAAGAAGACGCCAGGAAGAGAGACCATAAAGTCCCACAGCTGTTTGTTGCAGTGAAATTACCATTTTTCATTATGAAACGTAAGCGCGAAACTCGGGGTGCCGAGTTTTCGGTAAACATAAGTTACCATTTTGAGCTAAGTCATGTGCGTCGGCCGGTGTGTTCTGTCGTTGTTTTTATTGTCAGTGACATCAATGTTTTTTGTTATTTTAGCATAAGAATGAATAAAACGTAATTAAAAACAGCTCGACAACTCTTGCTTCCACATTCCTATTCAGCTGTTGCAACAACGCCTCTATGACATCACCGTCATCTGTGCGAAATGGGAAATGGATGGATGGATGGATCGATGGATGGATGGATGGATGGATGAGTGAAACCAATTCCCCGTCAAAGATTTACGAGGTGTGGATTTCACACAAGCGGCTCCACGACTTTACGAGCCTGTTCAAAATAATATTGGCTGGCTTGCCCCGGGCCATTCAGCGGCAGCCAACAAGGCGCGACGCCCACGCGCCATCCTTTTTTTTCTTTTTCCTCCTCTTCTTCTTCTGAAAGAGCTTGGCTGACACTAGTAATAATGGCTCAGGTTGCCGAATTCGGAGGCATTATTTCCAAGGCCAACGGTCGTGTGAGGGCGGCGGCAGCAGGGTGCACTGTGTGTCCCCCGCGACCGACAGATGGCTGCCCAGAGCGAAAGACGGATGGGTTGGGCCCGACGGGGTCGCGCAGCTGACCGTGCAAACAGTGGGGTGCCGCGGCCGGGCCCGGGCCGGGCAGCCAGCTGCCGCCCGTCGTCGTCTAGCGGGCCTAGCAGGCGCATACGACACGGCAACCCCACTTACCTTCGCTTGGAGGCCAGGTCTCTAACCCCCCGTGCACTAAAACCAACCGCCGACCGCCGCCATTTATGATGTCAAAATTTGAGCCCATTACCATATATGGCTTTTCAAAATAAAGATATTCTAGCATTTACCTTCATCGTAGAATTCTTCCCGCAAAGATGGGCTGGAGAGGGACGACTCATTCTAGCAAAATAATGTCTCACAATCAAGTTACGTTCAACCCGTTCCTCTACTTACCGGCACTGCGCGTGCACGGCGATGGCGTGGTCGGCACACCCCAGGAAGCCAGACGTCGTCTTCCTGGACGATTTACTCCTGGCGGGAAAGAAGTCGTTGGGAGAGGGAGAGACGCGAGCAGCTAGGGTGGGGACGAGGGTGCTTGCCCCTTCGTCGCGGAGGTCAAGGTCATTGCGCAGAAGGCCCAAACAAAAACCACCGCCATATCTTTTCCTTTGTGACTCTAAATAAACAAAGCATTCTCTAACCCCAAAATTTATTGATTTAAGCGACACTGGAAATGCAAGTGTGTGAATGTCGCTCACCTGCAGGTGAGCGACATTCCATTCGTACACTTAGGGGGGTAAAGGTGTGAAAAAATTCACACGTTTAC
>NW_026267239.1:767196-795144 GCF_000697945.3 Frankliniella occidentalis
GATAGCTGATAGCTTAAAAATTCAGGAATACTTTGCCTCAAAAATTTAGAAAAAGAAGTCTTCAGAGAAAATAAATTGTTGCCTTTTACTGGGAAATTTATCTGCACAGTAAGAAAAAAGTTTAAGTAATATTGAATGAATTTTTAGCCATTAAGAGAGTTGTTTTTTATGTGTTATTACAAGAAGTAAATTCAGTGAAGTGGATCTTACATTTGAAGAGGATCTTGTGGATCTTGGAGTTGAGGTCCAAGACGTATTCAAAGCCTGAACAAACGCGAGCTTGTCATCCCACTGGAGAGTGTTCCGCGCGGAAATTCCTAGACAAGATTTTTTAATTGGGCTACTTAGTCAGCTAGACCCTCCAGATAACAATGGGTTGGAGTCGTTGGAGGGGATACGGAAGAGCGCCATCCGACTCAAAGCGCGCGCAAACAACGTGCAAGCCCCGAAAACTCATTAAACATCTTCACGCTGGCTCTTTTTGCCATCAATATTGTAATTGCAAATAGGCATTGTGATTTTTGTTTTGTATGTAATAGTGTCTTTTGTACTTAGATGGTGTGGGCTGCAGTGCTGTCGGTGGCGCTGGTCGCAGCCGCCCCCCAGAGGGCGCTGCCTCCGCGGGGACCTCCGGGACCTCAGCCCCAAGGACAGCAGATTCCTATTATCTCCCAGGAGTCCGTCATCAACCCAGACGGATCGTACAAGTGGAGGTTAGTCAATATCTTACATGATTATCGCTTCGGTTCCACATCTGTATTTTCGGGAGTCATCTTGCCAATCTTACGCAACGATGACAGAGGAGGATACGATCGTCTATTATTCCGGCCAAACTGCAGAGACAGCAGCTTTGGTGCCGAGCGACTCAGAAGGGAGCGGCACTTTGGCATGGCAGGCGAGCGGAGGGGGTGACAATGGAGAGCCACACCTGTGCGTTACAGCTGATTGTTTACTGCGTGTATTGCGCATTCGATCAAAATTTGATATTGCGTCAGGAGACTGCAACCGGTAAAACAAAAGTAAAACTTGGCACCTGCCTAGCCAAAACACGATCCAGACTTGTATATTTTAGCTGCACAAAGTTCAACAATATCACATTTTCCCACAAAGTATTTCGATTTAAACATTTTTGTGCAGTCACGTGTGCGAAATCATGGAACATTAAAGAATTCTCCAAGCACATAAACGGTGAGAGATAGAGTAAACCGGACGAAATTTAAGTTCCGCTTTCATTCCGCAGTTATGAGACCGGAAACCAGATCAAGGCCAACGAGGAGGGTGCTCTCAAGAACGTCGGCAACCCCGACACGGAGGCCATGTCCGCTCAGGGAGGTTTCTCCTACGTTGCTGACGACGGCAGCCCCATCGAACTCACCTACATCGCCGACGAGAACGGTTTCCAGCCCAAGGGCGCTCACCTGCCAACCCCGCCGCCCATCCCCGAGGCCATCCTGAAGTCCCTGGAGTACAACGCAGCTCACCCCGAGGAGGACGACAGTCAGGGCGGCGGCCAGCCCCCGCGCAAGGGCTAAAACTGAGAATCAAGAAACCGCCGTCGTCAAATCATGGCGACAGTGACATTTCCTCTGGGCTGTGACGCGTGACCAATCCGTACCGATCTGTATCTCCACATATTTCATAACATATGTACTAGTCGCGCGCCGCCGTGTCCCCTGACCTCTCAAAGTCACTGCTAGTCATGGGGGACGTCTGTTGATTGCACGCTGGTACACAGGAGACCGCTGTTTCTGAAAAGCTTCAAAGTGCCATAACCATATCTGCAACGAGGACATCTTTGGTACGTCCGGCCCCGGCACTTCTCAGCACGCTCTCGACGAGTGAAGACAAACACTTTTGATTGAAATGCTAAATTATACTTAATTACTACAGTGATCGACTCGCAGCAAGTTACTTCAATACGGTTTGCCTGCATGCTGCTGTTTAATTTATTCCTAACAATTAAAATATTTCAAAAATGAAATTCTTCGCTGACCACTGAATTACGAATGCCCTCCACTACCGACTGCATACCGATCTCTCTGCGCACAACAAAGAAATTCACTTCGAGTAAGATTCATTGTTGGGATGTCCTTCTGCTCCGCGACAGCACATAAGACGGCGCGCGAGAACAAACGGACGACATTGTTGCTGCGTGACTTGAGCGCATCGCTTTTACGAGTAGGAATAGAGAAGGTAAGGGCTAGAGCCTTGGGTCACAAGTGTACACTGTAAACTGGTTGGCGTCTTTTAACGCCAAAATATTTGGCGTCCTATACAAAGAAAGCTAACTATTGGCGTTCTTTTTCTGAGAATGCCAAAACGTGGCGTCATTCGGACATTTGGCGTCTTTGAACGCCAATATTTGGCGTTCGTCAAAGGACGCCAATATTTTGGCATTAAAAGACGCCAACCAGTTTACAGTGATATCGTCAAGTGCGCTCCTACTACTGTCTTGCATTACGCCACAATCAGAATTATAAAAAAATAAAATTTAGAAAAGCTAATTCTCTATTCAGAGTCTGTCTGGTACAAACAGTAAAGTTGTTGTTGGTGACTTCACGATATTTATGGTGGAAAATTTTCCGTAAGCCTTTTGATTAGGTTTCAGTGTCTGGCTATGCCGCCTTCGGCCTGGGCGAGTCGGCACGCGCGGGTGCGGTACAGTCTCACTGCGGACGCGGGGCGCATGGGTCACCCGATGTCCCCGATGTACCCGCCTGATGGAGCAAAGAAAAATGTGTGCGAATCAGACCCACGCATAGCACCAAACCCTCCGCAAAAAGAGCTCATGCTTTGCAGGTCCTGCAGCCCCATTTAGCACCGATGCAATCGGACTCGTTAAGAGCCAATCATGCGTCAAATACAAGACAAGCAGCGCCTGACATTAGTTGGGCTCCATTAGCCTCTTCAGTAAACGAGCCGCACGTACCAACAGTTACTATGGAAAGACAGGCGCAGGAGAGAAAGGGGGGGGGGGGGTAACGAGCGGAGACTGTGATACCAACACATCGACACACCATAAACATCCACACTCTAAATGTAGGGACAATTTTGTTCCTATAGAAAGGGCACTATTTCGTGCAAATCCGGATCGGGTGCAATTTTGTTCCTAAAAGTGTGCAAATTGTGTAATCTGCACGAATTTGTGCACGTAATCCTTCCCTTTCTAATAACAAAAATAGCACATTAAGAGTGCACAAATAAATATAAAAAGTTTAGGATAAGGAAGTTGCAAGATGCAAAAACCCCCAAAATATTTGACAGTCTCTTTTTTCCTCGCCGATTATCGAATAGTGTGTGACACCGCAGGTAGCACAAAGAAGCGAATAATTGAAATTACTTTAAAAAGGTAAATTGAACGCCACAGCAGGGCGCCCGCCCACCCGGTGGCGTGCAGCACTAACAAGAGGTTGAGTAACTGCTGACAAGAGGTGAACGCGCTCCGGGGCCGTGGCAGGGCGTGGTCGGCGCTGGGCAGCGCAGCGGCGGCGCAGCGGCGCAGCCACCGCCGTGTGCTGACATCCACACGTCAAGCTGATTAAACTCTTCACCGGCCGGTGGCCAGCCCGGCCCAGGAGGCCCGACAGGCACGCACGCGGCGTGCGATTGAATCAACGATATACCGACAAACAATTATTCCGAATACGTCGTTCTTCTTTTGTTATCATATGCACGAGCCGCGCGGCGGCAACGCCCAGGAGGAAAACATTGATAAAAAAAAAGAACACATAAAAAACTTTGGCACGAAATACCATTTAGTTCTACATTGGAACCCGGCAAGATATTTAGCCTCCCCTGCAAACTTAGCTATGCCCACACCGACGTGTGCCTGCAGAAGTGGCGTATCTCTGGAGAGGCGCGCATCACTGGCGGATCTGCGCCGGCCCGGCCAACACTGACGGATCTGGGAAGGGACGGTCATCACAGGCGTATCTGCGTTCGTCTGATATGCACAGTCAACTTTGGAGGCCTATTGCTTATCGTAGGTATGTCGTATAGTATTGAGTGATATCAAAACTCAATCACGAGGATATAAACATTGCAATGAGACATCAGTCAATACTGTACGACATGCCTACGAGGAGCAATAGGCCTCCGAAGTTGGCTGAGCAGATCAGCCGAACGCAGATACGCCTCTGATGACCGTCCCTTCCCAGATCCGCCAGTGTTGGCCGGGCCGGCGCAGATCCGCCAGTGTTGCGCGTCTCTTCACAGATACGCCACTGCTGCAGGCACACGTCGACACTATCTCCTGCATACTAGAAGGAACTCAGTAAATAGCGGATAGATGGGAAGTGTTCAGTAAATAGTGCAGAAAAGTACACACTTCCGTTAAAAAGGGAAAAGAAATATCGCGGGAGAAAGGGGGGGGGGTGAAGGGGTGTGTGGGGAAAACATCGAAGATCTAGTAAACCGACTCGACGCGTCCGTGCAACAATATCCTATCTGTTTCGCTGCCCCGAAAGACTAGCCTATCTGTTTTTTGGCGCTTTCTGCAGCGCTGTCTTCCTTTCGTTGTAGTTTTGCTAATATTAACAGGAGAAACAAAGTAAAATTTGCTATTTGTTCCTTGATCTTTCAGGAACACGCAGCAACTTTTTTTCTACCGTTAATATTGGCAAACCCACAATAAGAAGACAGCGCTGCAGAGAGCGCCGAAAAACAGATAGGCTAGTTTTTCGGGGCAGCGAAACAGATAGGCTAGTCTTTCGGGGAAGCGAAACAGATATAGGATATTGTTGCACGGACGCGTCGGACTGACATTGAAAGAATTCCATAGCAGTAAGTAACTAGAAAGTTTGCAATTAAATCATAAATTCCTTTTTAATTTCTTTTTAGGAGGTCAAATATATTTCCAAAGCATCTCAGTCCGCACCCAGAGAACCATTTAGTTGATACAACTGAATCAGGGTTGTAAGAACCAAAATTTAGTTCCTAAAACCGACTAAAATTTAGTAACCCTATTTTTAACTAAATATAGTCGCACCAATCAAATTAAGTCATCTAGACCAAATTATTTCATCGCCACGAATAAAATTTTAGTCCCAAGAGCTAAAATTTCGTCGGTTTTGAATTTGGTTATATGGACTAAACGGACTTCTGGGTGCGTCGTCGATACTGCCGAAAGTATTAATAAAAATACAAAAAAACAAACAAGAAAAACATTTTCCCATAGCATCCGGTGTCAGTTAGGTTAAAAAGCTAACTTCATGATACCGATACTCGTTAAATGAAGTTGATCCTCTAAAATACAGGTACTGTCACAAGCAGAGCGAACGAGGAAGTGAAGAAAGATGCGAAGCACGGCCTCGCCAAATTATGCAACTTAAAATTTATGAGAATCTCAAACCAACTGGAGCATCGTGATTTACTGTCCGCCAGGCAGAGGGTTTGCCAGGAAGATCTCCGGCGGCAGTCAATAAGGAAAGTCGCAAATTGATCTTTGTGTTCCAATCTACAGACAAGAAAAACATGCCACGCAAATAGTTTAGAGCTGCGCTTTGGTAGTTTTGGTGGTAGAGCAGAATAAGACGGCACAAAACTCCCAGCAAGCAAGTAACAAAATATTAGTTGCAAAAGTCGTTCCCTTGCCATTGTAAACCGCTAGCGTGTTTATGATCTTTGTGTCAATAATCAGAAATCGGTGGTGACAGTCTTGTTTCCAGCTGGGCGACCGGCCGCTCTTCTGAGCAGGTGGGGCGGCCGGTGGCCGCGCAGCGCCGCGCCACGCCCTGCCGTGCCGCGCTGCCCTTGGCCGTGGAGGATGCACACGCGGGATGCACCAAGGGGGGAAGAGGAAGTGCAAGGGCTTTGGTGGGAGGCAGCCCAGCAGGTCTAGGCCCAGCCAGACCAGCCCACCAAGGGCTGCCATATATAAGGGCCCTGCACCTCGAGGAAGGGCACATCCAGTTCGCCATCGTCCAGCGAAGAAGGTCCTCTCTCTCCTCCCAAAAATGAACGCCCTGGTGAGTTTGATCGCATCGGCAAAAAGTAAAGTGGGAATATATGGGAATAATTTCCGATAATGACAATTATCACAAGATCGAAAATGTGCTTCACCCTTTAGGTGGGATTTGTGGGGGTTCTGATGTTTACAAGGGCTTCGATTGAATATTAAATTTAATGGTTGTCTTTTTTGGTAAGCCAAATTTGACACTTCAAGAGAGGGCAGCAGTTTTTTCAAAGAGTTCGTTTATTATTTTGTTACCTTTTTTTAAAGTGAAATTTCGCTGTAACAAGGCTAAGCAACATTTCCCTTGCCTTCTCACAAATTAGTTAAATTTGATTTGGACGCGCCACCGTGCTTGGCAGTTCGATTGTGAATCACGCCGGTCATGTTGTCACCCCGTCAAGGACCGCTCAATTGCCTGTGACGCTGAATCACGGTGCTGTTTGAAGTTAGCGAGCCCCCAGCGGCCGCCCGCTACGGCTGATTCGTCCAATCCGGTCAAAAGTTTCGAAACGCGAAATTATTTGGATCGACGCCGAAAATAGTTGCAGCGGTCGGTCGTTTGTTTGCGCCGGGCTCAGTTTGTGGACGGCACATAAGTCAGGGTGGCGCACACCGTGGCGCAAGCACGTGTCATCCTCGTGGTTTATGACCCGGGAGGAGCCTCCTCAGTCGCAGCCCAAAGCTGTGCGCTGCCAATCCCAATGTGAATGTCGTTAATTAACTCTTCAGAGAATGAAAGTGATCTCGACACCCTCGCTCCCCCTGGTCGCTCCCGGTGTGGTGTAGCGTTACATTACACCAGCAAGTCGTAAACTTTTATATTCACCGCAAAAGGGGGAGAAAGAGGGGCGGCATAGCAGGCAAGTAGAGAAAGAGAGAGAGAGACACACAGAGAGAGAGAGAGAGAGAGAGAGAGAGAGAGAGAGAGAGATGCACCGGCTGGATGGGGTGGCCGGGTCATTATGGCTTTCCTTCTGAAGCATGGCGATAGGTCATACGTGTGGTTTTAGGGGACGACGGGATAGGGGACAGTGAGTGTTTGCAAATAATCGTTCGAGTCAAAGGAAAATTCAGACAAACTTGACTCATCCGCCGCGACCCACGAACGTGGTTACTATGAGCTCCTCGGGCGCATGCCAGGCTGAGCAGGCGGGCGACCCTCAGGGCGCCGTGGGTGGGAGATGTAAGAGAAAGGGGAGGGGCGGGGGCGGGGCGGAGCAAGGGCCGAGGAACCTGTTTTTGACGCACGGTAGAGTTTTGTCACACCACCGGTTTCATGCAGATGGGCTGCAGCATAGTGCCTAAAGGGGGCGATGAACTTGCGGCTCGCGCAGGGAACAGGCCGACTCCAGCAGGGCGCCGCGGTGTTGCGGGGCGTGGCGGGGAGCCCGGCGGCCGCTGGCCGTGAAGAGAAATGCATTCAGACGACAGAGGCCACGACGGGCCACGCCACGCCGCGCGCGTCACGCCCTTTGTCGATAGCCCGCCTAACGGGGCCCCTCGCGGGTCCCACTGTCCTGCGCCGCCCGGCCGCGGCCCCCTCAAGGGTCCTGGGGTTCCCTACGGGTCCCCGCGGGTCCCCGCGGGTCCTTACGGGTCCTTGGAGCTCTCTGCAGGTCCCTAGGGACCGCGCGCTCCGAGGCTCCATTTGCATTAATCCCAGAGAGGTCGTATCTAGCCGGTTGGCTTCTATCAAGAATGCGACTCGAAACAACACCACTTAATCTGTCGTCGACAACAACTCCAAAAACAACATAAAAACAGTAAAAATACTTTGTTGTTGCAGGTTTTGTGCACCCTGGCGCTGGCCACCCTGGCCGCGGCCCGACCCCAGCAGTTCACCAACCAGTTCAACCCGCAGCAGCAGCAGAAGTTTGCCTACCAGCAACAGTACGACAACAACCAGGTGGTGCAGCAGGCCGTGCAGCAGGTGGTGCAGCAGCCCTACCAGCAGCAGTACGCCCAGCCCGCCGCCCAGCCCGCCTACCAGCAGCAGCAGTACAACTACAACCAGTACGCCTACAGGCAAGAGGACGCCGCCGCCGCGAGCAGCACCACCCCCATCCCCATCCTGAGCTACGTCAACGAGATCAACCCCGACGGCTCCTACCACTACAGGTAACCATTTTACATACTATATTTTTCCGGTTGGATTTAAATGTAGTCTGCAAGAAAACTGCACCACATTTGTACTCTGCAAATGTAACTGAAGTTGACGGTTTTAACAGCAAAACACAAAAGTCGCACAGATTACTGTGTAACTCAAATTTTGCCAGTAAAACGCGTGAAACATTTGTGAGTTGTAGAGTTAACAGAACTTTAGTAGAGATCTATTAGGGTGATGGAGGTGGAATCGACGATATACTGAAAGATTTTAGACGTCGATAGCGAGGGGACAAAGTAGGGGACAAGCGCATTCGAAATTAACCGGCGCGAGAGTAACAACACCTGCACTGCACTGTCCACAGCTACGAGACTGGCAACGGCATCAAGGCCGACGAATCCGGCAAAGTGAACAACGCCGGCCTGGAGAACGAGGCGATCGCCGTGCAGGGCTCCTACTCCTACATCGGTGACGACGGCCAGACCTACTCCGTGCAATACACCGCCGACGAGAACGGCTTCCAGCCCCAGGTGAGCAGTACCCTCCTTCTGCATACTAGTTGCGCGATCGCGGTGACAGACAGTCACGGAGAAGGTGAAACGCGCCTCCATTTTAAAGTGTTTGCCTGCAAACCAAAGCTTGAACGCGTAAGCGTTGCAGCACTTCGGGATTTCGTGCATATTTTTTTATCCCGTCAAAAGTAAAGCAACAGTCGCGCGTCCGTGATTATGAGATTATTTCTCGGGTTTGTTTTTGTGGGGTAGTCCGCCCGGAGCGTCCGCGGAAAATTAAGACGGTCGGTGGGCGCCTGCCGCTAACACGCTGCACCCCGCTCCGGTGTCACGAGTGAGCATTCCTAATGAACCAGCGCTGACGCCCCCCCCCCCCCACCTTCTCTCGATCTGTGGCAGGCCCGGCCAGGGCCAACCAGCGTGGCACCCACACCCCGTAATGTATACCAGGGGAGCATTACGACCACAGCCTCGTTTGTAAAAGTCCCTCCTCGGCGCTTTACAGGGTCGCAAACGATTTATGTAGAAAAGGCCTTCCAGCAGCACTATTTGAACACGAGCAGCGGGGGAGCGTGTCTGCAAAACGTGTGCCCTCTGTTCACAGGGCGCCCACCTCCCCACCGCACCCCCACTACCTGCCGAGCTCCAGAAGGCCATCGACGAGCACCTCGCCATCCTGGCCACCGCCAAGCCTGCCGAGGAGGAAGCCAGCAGCGTCCCCGACCAGCGGTTCCTCGTCCAGCGCCACTTCTAAGCAAATTATAACAACGGCAACAAAAAAATATTGTGATAATGGTGTGGGTTAAAGGGCAGGGGAGGGGAGGGCCTTAGGGTGAATGACGGGGTGGAGTTGGACTTGACGAGACTGACAGGGTAAAGTGCCATACGAGGGATACCGAACGGTTTACGGGTACCGAAATACGGGTAAGGGCCTCTGTGGTGGGGGCTCATCCTTGGACTAGACTGAAAAAAGGTGAAGAGTGAAAACGCACAGACCTAAACTTTTCATGAACACCTTCAAAGTGCAAAGTAATGTATGTTGACTGACCTAGAAGTGATAATAAAAAAACTATTTGTAAATCCAAATCACCTCTTAAGATTTCTTTCAAGCAGTTTCCTGTCTCCCTCCACTCAGCTCAGCTACGATAACGCCTATGACATAGGCAATATATAATTCCTTGCACGCAAGGAAAAGTGGCGGGTTGCCTATCCGTCCCCTCGCAGGCGCGCGCGCCTGGGAGCTAGGTGACAACATCTGGGCATCGCACCGGGCGCAAGTGGGTTGCGCACCTCACAGGCGCCCTGGTGTCCGACATTTCTTAATACTTAATCCGTGCTTCTGGCAGCGAGCAGAAAAGGATTTTAATATTATGCCCACTAGCATGCCACCAGTTATGGTCTTGCTGAGAGGAGTATCATTCACGCGTATCGGTACAAGCAAATATACTCGAGCCAGGGCAAACGATTCACGTCGTACAAGTATTTATTTATTTTTCCGCAAGACGACTACCTTAACCTACAGCCGCACGGTATCCCCGCCAGTTTCCAACGGCAAGCGTTAACCGCGCACATAAGCAGGTCGTAGGTCAGCAGTAGGGCGATATATCTAAGTCAAGTGATTAGAGTTGGTCTCAATAACATTTTTAAAACATCACTTGTTATAAAGGGCGCTAGAATAACTCATGGGTATTCGTCGTTTTCATTATTAATTTGTATAGTTTTTGGCAACGCACAGTCGCAAATCAGTTGCCCGTAAAGATACGGTTTACCATTTGCTAAATAAAAGTTATCTGCTATCCCTTCTTCCAATGCAGTTTGCCCTCCTACCCACGCGGTTCTGTCACATGTTTCCCTACACAAACCAAGGCAGCAGGACAATTTGCACCGCACTTACCGACGATCGGTTGTTGCCGTTTGTTTTTAGTGATACGGTTGACCTTTCGGCCACCTTCTTCCTCCTCCTCCTGCACCTGCACGCGCTTTTGAGGTGCACCGCTGTCACCCGACCGTCACCCACCCCACCGCCCGACTCCTGCCCGGCACCCGCCCGGCACCTCCACCGTGCAGTTGGCCGGTGGGGGGTGGTTGCCGCACGCACGTAGTGCAATGAGGAATAAAAGATGACGCGGTGCGCGGCGGGCGCCAGTGCATCGCCCGGTGCATCGCGCGCACATTACCGAAAAAACAAATCCACGCGAGTGTTTAAAGTGTGCAAGCCATGCTGTTCGCTCTCATGGCCCTAGTGGTGAGTCACAAAGAGGCGTGCTTAACGTCAAGTGCGACAGTGATCCGGTCGTGCAGCGACACGTTACCGGCGCCGGAGCCGGAGTGAAGAGTCCCGCGATATTTACGCCCCGCCAGCGCCGCTGTGTCACACCAGTGCCGCGCCACACCTGCGCGACAGCGTGTAGGGCCGGAGTGAGACATTTATTAACTCGGCACGTTTAGACCTCGGCGACGACAATTCCGCGGCAAACTCGACAAATTACGCGGTGCAGCTTCTCATGCCTTCGAGACGCAAGGAACGGCCACAAGCGACAAGCCTACACAGTGCACTGCAGACCACATACATTGTTAAAATTTTACGACAAAAAAGCGAACTTTTTACTTTTAAAAAAACTTGTGCACTCTTAGTTCCTTGCGAAGTTTGTCACATACAAAGGATCTGAGACTACCGTATTACAGACGGATTTTCTTCGTATTACATAAAGCACAAGCTTCAGGACAGTTAACAGACGCCTGTTCTTCGTTCTACGAAGCCGAGCTCTTCGTCATGCAAAGGATTTGTTTGTATCACGCGGGTGAAAAATCCTTTGTACGTTACGAAGAACATTTTTTCGTGAGAAATTTACAGTGCTCATGACTTTTATTTTAAAAATGAACAACGATAGCGGACAATGTGACTGTCGGAATAGGAAAGTTTTGAACTCCTTTGAATGTTTTCAGTTTACGAAATAGGTATGGATAATAATACAACTGAGTGTAAAGTGTTCATGCAGTAAGCAACAAGTTACTTCAGAAAATTCATTTTTAACGACGGGCGTGAAATGTTTCTTCGCGGGGAGTGCAAAAGTGATTGTTTTCGCAGGCCCTCCTTGCTGGGGCGGGGGCCGCGCCTCAGCGACCGCAGCAGGCTCAGCAGGCTGCCAAAGACATCCCCATCATCAAGCAGGACTTCACCATCAACGAGGACGGCTCCTATCAGTGGAAGTACGTACCACACAATATATCATTAAAATTACGTCAAACAACTGTAGCAGAGATGAAACAGCGAGGGAGAAGGCCATGTATATTTCTCTACGAGTTACCACTGTTGGTATAGAATGCATGCTGTTTTCTGTCATAAGTTGTACCTTACTACTTCACAAATGTACCCAGAGTAGCCAAGCGCTATACCCCATGCATCATAGACCTTCAATAACCCGTAGTGGTGGCGCGTGGAGTATAGTCGGAGAAACCGAACGAGAATCTGTGACCATTGCACGTGTATCAACGTCATCAGTTCGACAAAACTAGTAACCGCTGGCAAAAAGATCTTATAATAGCAACACTTGTAATCACCGAAGTAGCAGTGCTTTAAAATAAACATTAAAATGTGTCATTTTTATTATATTTAACAGCAAAATGTTATTTAGAGGGTTCTCCTAAAAAAAAATCTTGGGGTCGAGTAAGTGCCATAGAGAAACAAACTCTGCAGTTTTAAGCATATGTGCTTCGAACTTGAAAAGCGAATGTACTTGTGCAGCTACGAGACGGGCAACGGCATCGCTGCAAACGAGCAGGGCTCCGTGAAGAACGCCGGCAACCCGGAGACAGAGGCCATCTCGGTGCAGGGCCAGTTCTCGTACACGGCGGACGACGGCACCCCCATCCAGCTGCAGTACCTGGCCGACGAGAACGGCTTCCAGCCGCAGGGCGCGCACCTGCCCACGCCGCCGCCCATTCCCGAGGCCATCCAGCGCGCCCTCGAGTGGAACGCCGCGCACCCCGAGCAGGACAACGAGGGTGAAGCGCCGGCCGCGCCAGCCAGGCCGGCCGCCAGGGGGCGCAAGTGATACTCAACACTCACAAAAATAAAAAAAAATACGGGTCAGCAAATATAGAATAGAGAAAATGTCGTTTACGATTCATTTCAACTCCTCTCAAACGTCAGCACACACCAATCCAATTACATGCAAAAGTAAACATGAATAAAAAATCTCAATCAAGAATCGATCTTGAATTCAAGATCTGCTTTAAAGCAGCTGATACAAATTTATAAACAGGATAATGTTCTTACTTTTTCTCATTAGCAGCTATTTGTTTTTGGTTCCTTTGCAATCTTGCGATTCGGCGGCCTAGTGGCGTAGAGGAGGACATACGGGGAGGGCAGGGCGACCGACGCGGCGCCGCCGTATTGTTGGGCAGGGAAGGAGCCCATCTTGCGTAGTATTGTTAGGCAGGGCAAAGGAATGAGCCTAGCGCGACACTCACTCGGACACCACTCCCCCAGCGCACAAAAGTAATTTCTGGTTTTGCTCTTAGTTCTCTCCCCTGCTGATCGAGAGTTAAAGCTAGCTGACACCTTAAAGTTACCTATGTATTCTTTATATTTAGTGAAAATATTTAAGGTATCATCTGCTAAAAATTCACACCGTGACTAGAAAGAGAATCTGGGCCAACGGCCTGAATTCTAGAGGCATAGAGGTCGAAAGGGACAAGGAAGCGCCTTCGACTAGAGGGGAGAAGAGGGGCTAGGGGCAGGCGGCGGACAAGCGCAGCAAGGGTCACACATGCATGCATGTATGTGAAACAGACATTTTCACCCGCGGGGTTAGAACGCCATGCAACAGTACTCTGCAAAGTACGCGCACCACACCCAAGATTGGCCATTCTTTAAATTTGGCAGTTATGGAGCAGGGGCGCTGTCGTTCTCTGTCCGACTAAGTCAGTGGCTTTACGCCAAAATGCTTGTGGCCTTGCGTTCGATATTATAACTTTAGATAACTTTGCGCACAATTTCGATACGGCCCTCAGAAGAAGATAATTATTGAAGTTGAAAGTGAAGAGGAGAACGTCTTATAACGGCTGCCCCTTTCCCCAAATGAGCAGGCGGAGCACGCGCCGCGGCGGGCTGGAGGAATCGAAGAGCAAACCAAGCATGTCAAGGCTCGTACGAGCAGAGCCGAGCGGACCCGAGCAGACCCGAGCGCAGCGGCCGAGCCCTCGAGACTCGCGCCGGCGAATTGAAACATTCCGTAGCGCGTAATGGGACGGGTGGATCAGCAGGCCGGCGGGGAGAAGCACGTGGTGGTACATCTATCGGATCAGGGGCTGGAGGGGTAAAAGTAACGTTATTACAATGATGAGAAAATGAAATGAAGCTTGAAATTTGATTTGGCTTGCGTGTCCACGCGGTGACGCCATCCTGGACGGGGACGGTCCAGCCCCGGCCGCTCTTGTTTCATTTCGTGACCCGCAAAGCGAACCCACGCCTTCACCTCGCCACGCCAAGCCACGCCTCGCTACGCCACACCCGCCCAGACTGTCCGTCCAGGGCGGCATTGCGCCAGGAGTTGAAGGGAACAACGACGAAAACTCTCCCCCCTCCCCCTTCTACCATTTGTTACCATGGGATTTTTATGTCGCTATCGTTTGTCGCCATCAGTTAATGTGCGACACATCCTGAATCAGCCCGTGGCCATGAAAAGGCCACACTGTCATCGCCAACACACTGTTACACTGACAATTCAGGTAAAGCACGCCACCAGGCATTGTAAATAGGGCAGAGAGCCGGGTGGGGGGGGGGGGGGATTGTTTTGACTGAACCACTAAACTGCAGGGCAGTCGCAAACCAATTTTCAGAGCCAATAGAGATAGCATAGTTGAAGTAGTCGTCCTCTGGACAATCAATTATAGTATGTATCAAAGTGACTACGTTGTTAGGCTGTTGGGCTTGCTTTGTTACATTCACGACGTTTCTTTTCCGAAACGGTTGGATTCAGTGTTATTTCATCCATTGTTGGTAACGGTATTCTACAAATGTTTATCAATGCAGTAGTCTGAAAAGTTGGCGAGCGGTTCAACTCAGTTCAATTCTCACGAGTTTCCATCATATCTTTCAGGAAGAAAATATGCGGAAAGGAATAGTTATTAACACGACAGCATGACAGCTGGCAGCGCCCTCCGATCCGCTCCGTTTCTGTGGCGCATAGCACGGACCCGACAAATCAACGTTATCCGCGAATAAGGCTAATGACGCCCAGGCCCATCGATAACCGTCCATCCGCCCCGCGCCGTTGCGCCACTCGCCGTCTAAGTGTGGGCGACGGACTGCAGACTTACGGCGGTCCTCTCAACTGCCGTTGGACCTCGCCAAAGTGATGAATCTCAAGTCATCTGTTTGGTCCACCCCACCTTCATTCACGCCGCCCGACACGCGTTTTTAACGCAGCTTTATGTAGGGACAAAAAAAAAACGGTAAGTGTTTGGAGAAACAGGAGGACTTCACCTTTTTGTGGCGGTAGTAAAGACGTGTTGCCGACCTTCCCCGCTCACAGCTCCTCGTCCCCGCCTCTTCACTCATCTCCCCCTTCATCCTCTCCGATCAGCCTCCGAGTGCAATCACCGGGCTATCCATACGGTACCACAGTTTCTTGGAAAGGCTACTCGCCTAAAAATAGTGGCATTCTCGCCAAGGCCTACGGGGAAGAGTGTGGTTCCTAAGGACGTCTTGGCTGTTTTTTATAGGGAGGCGGTGATTCAGCTCCGGTTTTGAAGGGGGTGTCCACTTGCCCACTGACATTAAACATGTGCCCTGTAAAAAGCTTGCGAAGAACTAATCTTTGCATTACAAAGAATTTAGAGGCGTTGTAAAATGCTTTGCATTGCGATCTAAATCCTTCACATTGCGAACTACTACTTCGCAGCTGCTTACGAATAACATTGTTCGTAACGCTGCAATGTTTTAGTTCGTAACCATGCAAACCATATCTTCGCAACTTACGAAGAGTATAGTTTGCAATGCAAAGAAAATAGTTTGCAATGCAAACTTCCTTGAAATGCTTCGAAATTCTTTACAAGCAGTTTGCAGTGTGGTAGATGATTGATTGTGGTTAACCACAATTTGATTGATTACATATCTTTTTACGCCGACGTAAATGGTTCCTCAGTATATCTGAATTCTGCTAAGTGGTTTTAAGAAATGTGTTACAGTGTCGTTATTTAATCTCGTTTTATTCTGAGTGGGGCCTTACGACACAATTATAACCGCACTACAGCCCGCTTGAACATTGCTCGCAAGTAGTGGCTTGCTAACTTTGCACTTTCAAACCGACCCAGAGTAAAACTCTACGATTTGGCCGTTTCCGGGGAGGCCATGCACTTTCAGAGTGAACTTTCACGCGGCAATGACTTTTCTGGCATCCGGCTCGTCGAGACACTTTATCGTTGCTAAGTAAAAAGGCAAGGGCGCCTACCAGCTAGTTACCCGTCCTTCCACCCAGGAGACGAGGATCAAATCAGCCTCGTTACATGTTTAACTATTTGCAGGAATCCGATAGATTCGGCGCAGGGCGCAGACAATTCAACCGACGACCGGAGCGACGCGAAGGTCGAGAATCAGCCTGCCTTTCGCAAGAGAGGTATGAGTGTTTGACGGATCGTGGGAATATTCGCGCTCAACGCCACGCCGTGCCGTGCCACGCCCTTCAGGTCGACCGACGCGGTGCGATACACCCTGCAGATGCACGTTCACTTTCCTGGGCAGAGCTTTGGAAAATAAATAAATCGCACGGTTATTAGCGTCAAGCACAGCGCCTTTACGACGTCGTACTAGCCTGCGTGTGGGCAGCCGCCGACGCGCGGTGTTTATTTGTCAGACCCAGACGGGCGCCTTGCGTCCCAACACAATTCGTCACAGAAAAGTAGCTAGTTCACAAGATGTATTTTTTTTAAATGGAATTAAAAACAAAACAAAAAAGGGCACATCAAACATCGGTCTGCGATGTTAATTTCGCCTCGTGGTACAGCATAACTTAAAACAATGAAAAAATTAGGACGGGACCACGGGACCGCTTGAACACCCTGTGTGGCAGTGACCTGAACCAGCCAGATGAAGGTTGATTGATTTGTTATGTTATTTTTATGAGTTTTTATTTTACCCTCAAATTTGGCAAAAGAAACCCTACCAGGTGGGTTGTCCATACAGTACGTCTGTTTCTTAGATTCATTATGTTAACGACAGGAGCTCAGCGCCTGTGAGACTCAGGGTAGGCCACCCCGCAGTACACGCTTGCACTACAGGCAGGATTTTGCCTACCCATCAGGCGCTCTGAGAGCTTGCATCGGCTGAACTGAACTTGGCATGTTCGAAACGACGAGCACGGCGGGCGTACTTTTTGGATGACTCCTGACCCCACGGCCGTTCGTAGTAAGTGCTGCACAGCACGCATGAGTGCGAGCGGGATTGCATACCGCCCGTGACCATGGAGCCTTTACGGGCCGAGCAAGTAGGCAGGCACCCCCGCGCACAAATACGAGAAAACATAACCACGAACTGAAAACAAAGTGGCGTCCCTTGACGCCAAATTTTGGTGTTTCCTGCGAGAACGACAAACATTGGCGTCTTTGAACGAGTAAATTGGGCATTCTTTTATGGAACTCAATATTTTTGAGTCTTTAGACGCCAATATTTGGTGTCATTGAACACCACTATCTTGGCGTCTAGATATACACCAACCAATTTGCAGTGCAGAAGTGGGCAGGGTGAAATAGCTACCAGGTGCGAATAAAATATGTGAGCGAATACTATAATTCACGTCTAAAATGCCGGGAAGTATACTGTACGCATGGTTCAAACAATGTGAAAGTTTAGTTCAGAATAAAATGAAATTGGCCCCTTTTTAACTTTTTTTGTACAGAAGAGAGCAGGAAGGGGGAAAAATGAAGGAAAGAAAGAAAGAAAGAAAGAAAGAAAGAAAGAAAGAAAGAAAGAGGAATGTGCGGAACGCCTTTCCAGGACTGTACGAAAAGCCCGGCAAGATGCGACCTGCCCGATGGCCGATGCCATAACAGGCCATAACGGGGAAGAACAATGCGACGGGCCCAACCGGGCCCGCCCGGTCGCGTGTGTTTCACAAATCGCTCAGGGTGGGTGGCCCGGAGGCGGCTAGGTTCTGGCCCGGTAGCGGTGGCCTGGCTTCCTGCTGAAGTCCTTCACGGAAAAAAATGATTAGTTGTCAGAGCGAATACTTTGGCTAATTTGGTGACAGCCAAGATATTCGCTGTGACACCTCAGAGTTAGTAGTGAAAGACAGGGGTCAGTTGCCCCGAAAAATTAAACGGATCCGCTGTGGCAACTAACTCTTGCCTCTCACTTCTAATTCTTAGGTGTCACAGCGAATTTCTTGCCTGTCACCATATTAGCCAAAGTATTCGCTCTAACAACCAATCATTTTTTTCCGTGTTCAGGCGTCCTTCTGGTGTCCTGTTGGTGTCCTACTAGTGTCCTTCTGTTGACCTGCTGGTGGCCTACTGGCCGGCTGGCCCCGCTGTCCGGTTGTACATCACTATACATGCGAGGGCGTCCCCTGTTGCCTCCAGTAGATGAGCGGTTAATTTTGGAGTTGCCAAGGGACGGGTTGGTCAATACCTGCCGAAGTTTTTGGCGGCCAAGACAATCCTGCCCTGACATATGTAATAGCATCTACCGATAGACAACATGGGGAGGAATAAAAGTGGGAAAGAATGGTAGAATAGACAGAGGGTGGGAAAGGAGGGTACACGGAGCGGAGAGGGCGTTATAGCAATTTAAGCAGCTTTAAGATGAACCTGAACATTCTTCAATCACAGCTAAAGGGCTGCGTGCACTGTCACAGAAGACCTTGGTAGTTCTTCCCCGAAGGTTCTCGCCGCTCCGCTGTCCTTGGGGATAATTACATAAACTGGAACACGGCATACACTGCGTGAGCGGCACGAAGTTGTTCCTCTTCCCCTAAAACTTAAGCAGTGAAGGTTGTGGCCAGAGTATAGTAGATAACCTGAACCATTCTCTCATGTCAGCCTGTGTTCATGTAACAGACACACCATCACACACACACACACACACACACACACACACACACACACACACAAACACAGGCGCGCACCACATACACAGCACTGTTTCATTTCTATTCTCTATTACGCCGACTGCAGTGAGGTGGCGAGAAAAGGGATGGACTTACACGTCAGTCACTCCTATGTGCAATGTCGTTGGGGATCGGAGAAGGAGGGGGGATGGGACAGCTCCTTCCACATCACAGATGTGAGCGAGCTACTTCAGCAAATAGCAAATTCAATGACGCCCATACTCTTTACAAACCACTTGGTCTGGGTATGGCTTGGGTGGTTTTGAATAACAGTATGACGACGTGCCAACATTTCATTTCAAAGTTACTGAGCACAGATATTTTAGTGTTTCTCATATAAAGGTGCAAACCATCACACACAATTTTGAAGTGGGCGATATAATTAAATGTTCCTCCTTGACTTCCCAAAGCGAGGCCAGACCAGAGGAATGCCCTGTCAATATTTCTTCTTTTTTCCTCATCTCCTTCATACAGACTGCGCTGTTACTCTGGTCAGCGACCAAGGCCGTTGAAATGAAACCAGTCTATGAGGAAGACTTTTTCCGCATAACTGAAGAGCTGACCTATGAGTTTTGCTGGTTTTGTCTGTCAGCCCTTAAAAAAACGTGGCATGAAGTCCGGTAAAATTATACATTTATAGCCTTTGACTTGCATAGAAAAGAAAAAAATTCCTTTTTCAGTACAAACTCAGCACAAAGTTAGCTAAGACAAAGAGCGGCAGGTATAAAAGGTTACTGAACACACGACGGTTCCTCCATTCGGATTCAATACCTCTGAATGGTAGAATATGCATTATTTTAAATGACCATAGCCCTTGGAAATCGGAGGTTTTGCCTACATTGTAAAAGCGTATTATAGTCAACGTTTTGTCAACAATGTTTTGGCTTTACAAAAACAAATTATGTTGAAAGCACATCACAAATGAAATTTGTCTCCACAAAAAAATGGGAAAATTGAAATATTGTCGCTTTTTATTATACTTGAAAATTAAAAAAAACAAAATATGCAGCAAGCCTAGTCACAAGTGTCGCCCAAATTCATCCGCGTGTAAACGCTTATTTCAGCTTTCACCATCTCAAACGAAGGCGAAACCGACTGCTCGATCGCGTTGTCTGGTTCCCCCTGAAAGTGAAGGTGCTTTTGTCCGGCAGTGATCTGGGATGCACCATGGGGCAGCGGAGGGAGCACCGCGGCGTCCTGCACCTTCCCCCTCTCCTCTCCTCACCTCTCCTCCCCTTGTCCGGGTCGGCCGCGTCGGTCGGGGTGGGGTGCCGACGGAGAGCCGCCTCCACGCCGCCGCAGCCCCAACGCACCGCGAGCGCGAGAGAGAGGGAGAACATCGCGAGACGAAAGAAAAGCACGGCGGGAGGCGGGGGGGAGTGGCCCGCACTACTTCCACGGGAGAGGGGCGGCCGCACCAAATTAGTCTGTATATAAGACGGCGCATGGCCGCCACGACGAGTACTGTCCGTTTGTGAGCGTCAAAAGATGATGATGGTGAGTGCGCAGTGTGAACCGGCCGCGACCCTAACTGGATTACCCTCGGATATGTAACGCATGCGGTGAGAGTGTTTGTCTGTGGTGGTGTGTTGTGTGTGTGCTTCAGGGTGGGTGTTGCAAGGTAAGGACGACTTGGCATCGGTTGTGGTTTGGATGCCCTATTTTTAACGCACCAAAGTGGACTCATTGCTGTCTGTAAAGAACTGAAGTGAGGTCTCTGTTTTTCTTTTTTGCGATCGCGGAAGGCTGGTGCAGGGTGGTAGCTTCCTGGTCTGGAATAGATGAACCATCGGCCTCTTAGTCTTAAAAATACTAATTTGTCAAAAAAATGCGTGCCATTAATGCTTGTATCACGGTTAAAATACCCCACTTCATTCAACTCATTGCGATCTATATAGTGACAGAAAGAAACGGTTATCCATCTTCAATTTTTTGTAACCTTAAGAGTTTTCTATATTGCCTGCTACATGGCGTAACAACAACTGAATAATCTACAGCTCCTACAGCTTAATTAAAAACGATTTAAAGTGGAAAATCTGAATTCTTCATTAAATTGATCCATTTGTAGAAATGTTTTGTCAAGCATCTTTAACATGAGAGGGATTTTTACCACTAGAAAACATAACCGTGACTGGAATGCATGCATGATGGGGCATAACGGAAGAAAATGAACATGGAACCAAAGAACCATTAAGTACATGATACCAAATCAGGCCAACAGGACGTAAAATTTACATTCTGAAACCGATCTGAATTTGGTAGCCTTTTTATGAAACTGATATGGTTGAAGCAATTAAAAGTCAGTTATTCTGAAAGAATTATCATAACCGCGCGGATAAATTTCGTTTAAGAGGACTAAAATTTAATCGGTTCTGAATTTGGTTTCTTCGATTTAAGTTTTTCTTCGTGTAATACCATTTACTAAACTAAGTAAAATTACTGATTTTTCATGCTCTACATCGTGTACTTTGTCTTTGAATTTGCAAACAACTTGCTTCAGGCTGACTCATTATATACGCAACACCCCCCCCCCCCCCCTTTACGTCTCCCTTTTTTATAGGCCTCTCTCTTTGACTCAGCAAATCGTGACATCTTTTTCCTGCCCCTCACAACCGTCCGCGCGTCGCGATGGAGGCATCAAACTGAGTGACACAGGAGTGGCGGGGAGGCGGGAAAAAACGAGAGACTTGAACGCACGCGCTACAACCAGGCGCGGAGCACAACGTGTCGAAATGGTGACAGTGTTAATAACTATCAAGTAGAGGCGACACTACAACATGTGTGGGATCGCTTTCCCAGAGTAGCCTTGGGAATCCATCGAGCATGCGATCGCCATTTTTAAGTGAAAACTAGTTGAATCAGCTAAACGTTATGATAGGCACAACGAAAAGGGTGAACTTTCCCAATCGCAGAGTGCCGCGTGTACTCGCGCAGCGTGGATTGCATTTTTCGAGCAGCATAACAAGGTCGATCGCATCACCTATTGCCGTGGAGGGATCCTCCAAGCTCCTCGCCTCCTCCGCGTCGGGGGCAGGGATCCAATCGATAGCATCGCGCCATCGATCGATCCGATCGAACAGAATCACGAAGCGGGATTAGCAGAGCTATATCAATTACTAGCCTTTCTTTGCCCCGCCGAGCTCAACTTCGACCTTTCCCGCGCCCCGCCCCAGACACTCTCGGGCATTGCTTCATAAGGGTACTGCCACTTACACTGCTCGTCAAGATATTACAGCGAGGGCCATCTTGTCAGCGCGGAACTCACGTGAGTGCATCGTAATATTCCGAACTTAATTGAGTTAGGTAGGAGTGCGACATAACTTTACTACGAAGATGTCATGGCTCGTTCGCGGAGAGCTTTGCTCTAAGTCAGTGAATTTTTCTCGGAATTTTTGTCGTTAAAAAAATATCGAAATGTTACCTTAGGGCAGATATGTGGGTCAGGGCGGGATGTGGGCGTGGCGAGGTGGTGCACTGGAGCCGGGCCGCGGGCCGCAGGTCATCATCTCGGCCATCTTATCTGCACGCCGAGCACAAAGGGTCACCAAACCCGTTTGCGTTGGTGTTGGCGGCGGCTGGAGCAAAAAAAAGAGCGTACACGGTCAATATAATATATGTTATTGAAAGAGAAATCAAGAGCAATAAATAATTGAAAATTCAGACAGTTCAAAAAATCAAAGTACGGTAGAATCTCGTTCTTAAATTTCTACAAGGTCCTCAGTTTCTTCATCCGCGGCAAATATATGGAGCATAAATCACGTAGTCGCCGAGCTGGTCATTGCTCATCTCAATGCCCTGTTGAAACAGTAGTTTCGTGATAGAAAACCCTGACAAACTATTGTGGTCGTTTAGGCATTGGGCCTTTTACGTTCAAAACTTGCAACACGACATCAGTTAGTAATAGGAGGAAGCGTAAGGGTGGTGGCGTCCTGAATTGACCTCGCCAAAGTTCGCAATCACGACCTCATGTTCCGATACAAACCGATAGGGATCAGTGTGACAGGTGCCGGCGCCCAGCCCAGCCCGTCGGGCCGGCCGATCATCTTAGGCAGACTTGGGTAACAGCTTCACCTCCGGGCAGAGCAGCCGGGCCGTGCGCCCCAGTCAGCAGCGCCCAGCAGCGCCGCCCCGCGTGGCGAAACTAGCCCGAGCCGAGAAGAGCCGAGCCGCGCCCCGTTTTGAATCCGACACTCATTTGCCCTTTGGAGCCAACACAAAATGTTCATGTTTACTGGCGGGGCCCGCGAGACGCCTAGTACCGAGTCATACCCTGCATAAAGAGCGAGAGAGATAAAGAGGGAGGGGAGGGGGTAATAACATGGCTTCATCGGGTTTTACGGACTGCGATGATGCGCTGACCCTGTCCCCATATGGGGTCGATCCGGTGCTGCACAAGCAGGGGACGCGTTAACGATATTCCGAGCAGGTAGCACAGTCGCAGGAGCGTTATGATGTCGCAGAGGAGAGGGGAGGAGAGGGGAGGTCCAACGGCGTCGCTAATTGCAGCACTGCCCCCTGAATGAATGAATGGATACACACACACACACACACACACACACACACACACACACACAGTGTAGCGCCCTCTAGCGCGAGGTTTTCCAGCTATTTCAGTCGGCCGCCGCCGCGGGTGAGTCACGATTCCGGTCCGTAACGTGATCCTGGTGATGGCGAGGGCCATCCTGATTGGCTCGTCGTGTCGTGCACGCGCAACCAATTGGGTCGGCAGGGACAGCTAACTGAACAGCATGTGGAGCGAACGCAGTCACGAGTGGCCGGATTGTAGGGGCGCGCGTCCCGACGTGTTGCCAGGATCCGTACAGTGATAGCAACCGATCAAGTGTACCAATCGGTTTCAATTAAAATTCGATATTAATTTCAGTACTTGTTTTAAAAGGCGCACATTATGTTCCCCATTGTGTAGAATTTTACCGCTCCAACAAGGCAAAACATTAAAAGAATGAGTATTTTTTATTTCTTTTCAAATTTTATAGGAACCACTTAAACGAGGCATTGTATTGGTTTGAATAAGATCAGGAAAGATATGCTAGAACATCACAAGCCTTGTTTTCAGTAGTTGGCTGCTTTTAAATAATCTTTCCAGACGATTTCTGAAAAACAATTGAAGGCTTGTGATTTTCTGGCATGTTCTTATCGTGGTCTTCTTTAAATTGTCTCATTAAAAAATAGATTGTAAATATAAATTACGGGGCCACTTTACGGCGAACTTTCCTAGGTGAATACAACATATCGGTCAACTTTTTAACGTTCGCCAATCAAGTGTCGGATTCGCATAGGAATTTCAGGTAAAATCACGCATGTCTCTCATGCGAATTTTCATGACAAGCCCGTTCTATATCACGGAACCACTCTTTTCTGGTAAAGGCGTGCCTCGCTCCGAACCGTATAGTCTCCCCGCGACCAACAATAAGCAGAATAAGATGGTAGGTGGTCACAAGGGCGCGGCGCGTTTTTCGCACAGACCGCTGTATTTTTTACCCACAGCAACAGCAGCAGCAGCAGTAGCAGCGGACTGCGCCGGACGGTAAAGGGGACCATTAGCACACGCGGCCACCGCAAAGGTCTCTCTCTCCTCCTCCGCCACCTCCGACCGTCAAGGTCGGAAGAGAGGGGTGGGGGGGACAGGGGGAGAAGTTGCAGTTTAGATTTCGGCCCACGCTGTAGGACAATGAATTCAGTCCCACCCCCACCACGGCCAGTCTCGTTCGACCCTAGCGACTGGCCGCCCCGCCCCGCCCCCGCCGGAGAGTGTGGCCTGCACTCGAGCACCCCGGGGGCGGCGATAGATCAGAGACACGGCTACTGCCGCTCGCTGCAGTCCGTTCCGTCACGCCCTTGAACTTTGTAGCTCATATACAATATATTCTCCCAGCGTCACGCGCAGCTCATCATAGGAAGCGACAGGGAGGGCAGGGCAGCGTCGCGCCAGCTCACTGTCAGCCTCACCGTTACCGGCTCCCGCCTGTGGCGCTCTTGACCCGCTTGGCCCACACCTGGGCGTCGTTCATTAGCTTTAGCTAGCTACCCTCCCCCCCTTCTCTCTCTCTCTCTCTCTCTCTCTCTCTCTCTCTCTCTCTGTGTGTGTGTGTGTGTGTTGTCACGGGGTATGACATCCTGTCTTGCAAGACTTAAATGCGAACAAAGTGAAATTTACGATGAGTGAGTGAGTGAGTGAGTGAGTGAGTGAGTGAGTGAGTGAGTGAGAGAGAGGATTCGCCTTCTCCACCCCTGTGGATGCGGGTTTGTACAACATTTCAAGTCGTTTGGTGTAATAAATTGCAAACAAAATCCTAGTCCCCGCCTAGCAGCCCCCTTCCCCTCTTCTTCTCGGTCTGCGGCTTACGGGCGCGCGCACCCGCGCACACACACACACACACCTGTCTGATCCACAGGCAGCGCGTCGAGCACGTGTCTGCGATCCCGTTTTACTCCGCCGATACGCTACAGGTTCGCACGGGTAATTTCCCTCGGGCCGCCTGGTGCCGCCGGTATACGCATGCCCGGCCGGCGGCGGGGCGGGCCACGCTCCCCGTCTTACACGCCCCTCCTCCTCCTCCCCCTTCCCGCGTCGATTCCTCTCACCTCGAACACGGCGGCGAGTCGGTGTCGTGGGAACCCCTGCGCTGCGCGCGTGTCTCGGGAGGGGGAAGCGGGGGGAGGGGAAGGGCGACGCGGGGAGGGCGTTCGCTTTTCATGAAAATTGTGTTATTGCGCTGCCGAAAGCGCAGCGGCGGCAGCCGCGGCGGCGGTCCGCCAGTGCCACGCGGTGTATCGGGGGCACATCGCGTGCAGCAGCGCGCCCTAATGGTCTTGTCAGCTTCTTGCACGCTTTATTTTCGCACTACAATGGTACGGCACAGTGTTAGGTATCGGTTTCGGCCCTAACGAGCTCTGGCTGGTGGTCAGATCCCTGTGGTGCTGCTGGTCGACCCACACTCACACCGGTCTCTTTCTTGTCTTTGTCTTACAGCAGCTGGTCGTCCTGTCGGCGCTGGTGGCCGTGGCCCTGGCGGCCCCGCAGCAGCAGTCCTACACCACCCCCATCCCCATCATCAGGCTGCAGAATGACGCCAGCCCCGACGGCACCTACCAGTTCAGGTGAGAAAAGCAGCAACAGATGTGCCCATTTACAAGGCATGTTCAATAACTCTGAAATTACACGACCCTACTTCCCTGAAACTTTGAACTCAATGTGTGAAGTGTCCAGTTTCACTGGACAGGCAAATGCAACATGTTCAAGCCATGATCATGACTCCTGTAACAGTTCACAGAGTTTCGTTGCTTTATTTCCTCTTATTGCACAAGCCGGACTCTCTCATTAAGACGAGTGCGTCAAGGGAGCTCTCAGCCGGGCCAGGCTGGGCCTGGGCCTCATGGCAGCCCAGCTCAGCCTCTCCCAGCCCAGCCTCTCCCAGTCGCATTCGAGTTATAAGCTGGAGGAAGGAAGGGAGAAAAGGGAAAGAGTAACAGACTTTGTGCCTCCCTTTGTGCAGCTACGAGACGGGCAACGGCATCGTGGCCCAGGAGCAGGGTCAGCTCAAGAACGTGGGCACGCAGGACGAGGCCAACTCAGTGGTGGGCTCCTTCTCGTACACCGGCCCCGACAGCGTCCAGTACTCGGTGCAGTACACGGCCGACGACAACGGCTTCCTGGCGCAGGGCGTGCACCTGCCCACCCCGCCGCCCATCCCCGCCGAGCTGGCCAAGGCCCTGGAGGCGGCCGCGCGCCTGCCCGACCCCAACGACGGCGGCCAGTACCAGCCGAACCTGTACGGCAACAACGGCCGCTGAGCGACGCTAGGCGCCGCCAGGCGACGGGCCGGGCCTGCGCGCGGACGCGTACAAGTGCTAGCTTCCGGACGCAGGCCCCCTCCCCACAACCCACCCCTGCTCGGGGCCGCGCCCGACAAACCAAGAAAGAAACCATCTCGTCGTACACGCCATCATCATCGCCATGGCCCTTGCCATCCATCATTTCGGTGCGATCTTTCCTGATAAGCCGTCGGTAAAGTCGCAAAGGGCTGTCGTTCATGCGAAATACTGTGAAAGATAATTGTTCATGCAAATGCCTGATTTCATTCTAATTTGAAAATATGTACAATTTTTTTTCACGACATATGAAATACGTGTGCGCGTCATGCCAATAACTAGGCGAAATTGCGACGTGTCTGGTTGTCAGGCGTGGTCTCAGCCGCCCCACCTCTCCCTGTAAATACAACCCGTCTCACAAAACATTCGTTTAAATCCTTAACGTTTGCCACCCCTACCCCTGGTTCTCAAACTCACAATCTTACATTCACGCACACAAACATACACGCCAAGCACCCACACACACACCCACACACACACACACACACACACAGAGGCACTACCCACGCAATGACCGCGTGCGCAGCTAGGAAGTCTGCACCGCTGCAACCTTACATATTTTCATGCCGTGTTACTTTCCTATCGAGCAGAGAAAAGGTCGGCGCCTGCCATTTTCACAGAGCAGGGGCGGCCGATGATAAAACAATTCTCCCATGGAGCAGCAGCAGAGCGGGCGCAAGCGGGCGGGGCGCACCGGGGCGCACCGAGTACCAAGACCAAACGATGCGAAGGAATCGCCCACAAAAGTGACTCTTCCGCAGACGAGAGGGCCGAAGAAGGGCAATTCCAGCAACTAAAAAACAACACAAATGAAATAAAGATGATTCTGCGTGTTTCACTTGACAAACTCGAGGGAAGGCCAGGCCAAGCTCATTAGTGAAGGACTTCCGTATTCACACTGATCTGATGGGTTCAGTTCCTCTTGCTCGAAGGAACCCACCATTTATAACACTCCTGGTTCAGGAGGAAGTGGTGGCCGATTTAAAAGCTGTACAATCAGCTATTGGTGGATGACTTCAGGGGAACAAACAGTTATGATGTCCACGCACACCTCGTTTTGCTAGACTGCCAAAAATATCACTTTCATGTCAATGCATGAGTAGTAAGAAGTAAATCAAGGTCTTATTTTTTGAACACCGCAAAAACTTTTGCTTCAAGTAACAGGGAATTGTGAAGCGCTTGCGCTTCATACCACAAGCCACGCACGCCCTGGCCGCGCCCTGAATGGTAACGCGAGGTACATCCCGAGCCACCTTCATTAGTCACCGGCCAGGTCCATACATCTCTCCTGATTCCGTCCCATTGCGCCAGGGAGAGGAAAAGAGAGAAAAGGAGTGAGAGAGGGAAGAGAGAAGAGAGGGGTGGGAGGAAAGGTGGGAG
>NW_026267239.1:795303-801362 GCF_000697945.3 Frankliniella occidentalis
GGGGGAAGAATAAAAGAAAAGACTGTGAGAGTGCGCGCGCGCCTTGCACAACGCGAAACATCTCATCTCGGTGAGCGAGCCAGCCAGCGGCCCTGCCCAGCCCCACCCAGGGGGCACCTGCGGCCGCTGCACAACAAGTTCGAACGACATTCGGTCCTTATTCAATTCAGTCTTTCTGGCGATGGCCAGTTTCTGTTTCCAGATAGGCACCCGAAGACCCGACCTACGATTGTTCAGCCACCAGCACGTCCAACTGCAACCCTGAACCACTAAGTTTGTATAACAAATATGAACTACCTTTGTAGGAATAAAATGATACCAGCACCTAAGCGCCCCTCTTCAATACAAATACCACTGCACTGGTAAAACAAAAGTGCACAATTTTCACACCAATGTGCAAGTTCTGATTATGCAAATGATATGGTGTTTAACTCAAGTTAAACACTTGTGTGATGTGCAAATTTTCAACGTTTTGTAAAAGTTTAAATTCTGCACACCTGGACAGTTTTATGCTATCAGTCAGTAGGAGCCATATGGTGTGCAGCTGCTATACTTTTCGGAAGTGTCGGACGTTGAAACACCAATTTACGTTTGGCCTAGTTAAACACCACAATGTGTCGAGAAATTGCACACTTGAACTTTAACATCAATTGACGTGTAAATTAAACACTTGTTTTATCAGTGTGCCACTATTCTTTTATACCTTATGACGAAAGGATCTCATTCGATTGTACAGAAAAAATAGTGTACAACGGCGTACAGTTATAAAGGCGCTACATCACTAAAAGTTCCCCAAGTCAGGGCAGGTACTGTTGTGCGACAACCATTCCCGCCACGCACTTGGACGCTCTGGGCGGCCGCCCACCCAGGCCGCCGACTCCACACAGCTGTTTGGCGGGCTAGCCTACCCAGCGCGTAGCAGGCGCTATCATTTGCGGTGCCACGTTTTAGAGGGAACCACGTTAAGGACTACCAGAGCGACACTCTCGTGCGAGTGATCAGGACTCCCATTGAGGAAACGCAAATGACCCCAAAATTGACGCCACACTGCAAATGTTTTTGTAACCTTAAAAGGTTTTTCAATTAAAATCTACAAATAATTCCAAATGACCGCAAATGACCTTATAAATAAGAAAGTAAAAAGTTGAAACTTATGGTATGTTATGCATTGCGCAATTAGCAGTTGTGAAGGGTTTTCAGATGTGCGTTGCCCACACTTTCGACTATTCATTTTCATATTTTTCGTGTTTCGTATTAATAAGCGAGTCAAAGCGAGTGGGGCTAGGGAGATCCCGCGATAGAGGACAGTTGCAAACAACTACTCTACCCACGTACGCTCCTTGATGATGAAGAACAAAACAACGGTGAAAATTTCCTGGAAACAAGAGGCGCGCAGTAGGTCCGCTCCGCATTGCGACACTCAGCGCCGCGGCATGGCGCCCAGCCGCCACCGGGGCGTGGGTCTAGCCTGGACGGACGAGATAAGCAGGAAATGCCACAGCGGTGAGTGCATCAAGCCGAGTACAACAGTTGGTCCATCAGGGATGATTAGAATATTCTCAACACATTCTAAATTTGTCAAATTTGTGTATGTTTGTTAACTTTCCAAATTTAAACCTACAGCGTTAGAAAAACAACACAAGATTTTTTTTAGGGGGGGGGGGGCGGGTTGGAGACAGGATAACGTTTTCTTTGATAATTACACACAGACACTAAATCTAGATATATTTCACATTCCTCCCCGATGGCTTCAAATGCGTGCCGCATGCCTGCATCATGCTGTGCAGCATTTACCTTCCCTTGACCAGCGCACAGCGGCGCGCATCCACGAACAACTTTTTACTCCATTTGTGCAAGGTCCCAAGTGCCGTCCGTCCCCTTGAACTTTAATACGGCCTCTTATTAAAAAGTGTGCGAGCTTACGCCCGCTGGCACAGCAGCGCGTCCAAATGAGGTGCGTGGACACGCAATCGCTTTTGGCGCGACCAGAAGTAGCGAGTATGAGAGATCCCGCGTCCTGCGTTGCTGCAGGACACAACGCATACCAGGACCGGCCGCGACGAAGGTTGCACGCGGAGGCTCCCGGTGCCGCGCGGTGCTCTATGTAGAGAAGGTATTGGCGCCTGCGTGACGCGCACAGGCACACGTGAGGTCAGCGTCAGCGATAATCCGTCTCAGAAGCGCAGCACGGCGCAGCACAGCGCACCACGGCCCAGCACGGCGCAGTACGGCGCAATACGGCGCAGAACTTAGCAACACGCAATTCTGGTGGAATATGTGAATATTTCAAGAGAGATTGAAGATGCTGTCAGCGGATACACGATCTTCGGCTTTAAGCTCTTATGACAAAGAAAACGAAGATAGCATTTACTTTTGAAAATTTCCGCGTGTAGGCACGAGACGGCCGATTCACTTAGCCTGTTTCGCCTAATCCTATCTGGTGAAGACAACTCAAAGCCGCGCGTGAATAGGCAAACAGCCCGGTACGGATTAGATGTGATAAAGGGTGAAGGGCTAGCCCTGGCATAACAACACATCACCACTGAGAGGATCTGCATTCGCCGGCCAGCCCAGGCCCCGGTCCGCCCGGCTGTTGAGGTGGGTCGTGTGAACAAACTACTTTCTATCCGCAGGGCGGAGTTCGCGGGGCGGCGGCGGCGGCGGCGCGCTGGGTCAGTGCCAAGGCCGGCAGGCGACCAGGACAGTTCTTCATTCGGGCGCACGTGAGCGCGTGCTGCGGGAGGCACTCCGCACAAACAAAATAAACGAAACGGGCGGGAAAAAAGTATTTTTGGCTCGGCAACTTACTAATAAACGGACCCTGCTCCAACATTCTCTGCCAGGATCATGAAACGCAAATGGTGATGCGCGCCTGGGCGAGGCCGATCAGCCGGTGGCGTGGCCCGGAGGCCAGACCCATCCCGGTTACAACAAATAAACCAAAAGGACACATATGTCAAAACGATCTTTACACGACGGCCACAGATGATATCAGCTTCCCTGTCGTGTGGTGAAGACAATTCTTAACTGGTTTTCTTTTTAACAACGAGCAGATGTTGTAAGAAGTATTCTCGAGCATTACTTTACTCGATTATATGAAAGTAATTAAGGTTACTGGTATATTTAGTAATATCCAAGTGTCATAAGACTTTACAAAGTGTGCAATTAATTACGATTCATATGTGTTAATTAGTCATTTCTCCGAGCTGCAAGGCAAAAGAGATGTAGCAAAAGTGGGATAGAACAATTCAACTGTAGGAAGCGCCACGAAGAAGAGAAAAGGGGAATACAAGGGAAGTCAGCAGAATACCAAAACCTACTTTAAACTTTGAGCGACAATATGACACATTCGCTTTATCTAAAAATGATTAAACGTCATGATACTGTTTTCACTAGAGTTGCGCACACATCGCCATTCATTAGAAAAGGAAAGGTGCTTTACAGACAGTAATTACAACCGAAGGTGCGAGGACAAAGCACAGGTGGAGACGTCCTCAGACGTCTTCATCAATCTAATTTTGAGGGCGCACCTTTAGGCATTCCCTGACAACGCTCATCTCAAAAACGCCATCAACGGCAAGGTCGTGGGGCTCAGACTGCCAGCAGCCCGCTCGTTTTCCTTCTCCCACCTGCAGTGGTTAGCCCCGAAAAGAGAGAGACGACCAGTCTCGGGGCGACGTTTCCGCACGCAGCCGCGGACCCCGGCGCGGTCGAAGTTGGCCGAGGTAGCGGCTGACCTCTGACCCCACAACACCCATCCCTACCCAGAGAGACGGAGAAGGAGTGTGTGCTTTGCGAGAGGGAGAGTGAGAGAGGGGGGCAGAGTGTTTGTGCAGTGGGACCCGGTGGGGCCCGGTGGGGCCCGGCAGGCCCCGGGTGGGGCCAACCAGTGGGTCCTGACTGTCACTGCCAACGCCATGCTGTTCGGCTGGTTCGGCTGGGGCGGGGCGGGGAGAAGCTACAGCCGTGTGAAGAGGATACAAGGGGGGAGAGAGATGACGCATCCCCCACCGCGCCTGCGACGCGACACAAAATTCGGCAACTATAAAACGGCCGGGTGCCACGAATTTCAGTACAGTGTTCGTCCAGCCGCACGCTAAACACACGCATCCAAGATGAAGACCGCGGTGAGTGATTAAGTGAAAAAGTGAGAGTGAGTGAAGTGAACAAGTGACACCAAACGGATTAACCATCATCGACGCAGAATCAGCAAGTGAAGTGATAAAAAGTGCTCCAGTGATCCAAACTCCACTGTGTTAATTGTATCCAAGGTTTAGAACTAGACCCTACGCGCTGAGCAAAGCTACCAAACGAATATTTTTATAGTACATTCTGAGTTACTGATCTGTAGAATAACGTATAAATGAAAGCATAAGACTGTACATTTCTCTAAATTTCAATATTGCATACAGAATTATGTATTCAATTTTGTGAGTAACCATATTAAACAATTTTCTTTGGCGTGCTGTTGTTTAATCACACAGCTCGAATTAAGAGTCCTACGAGAGTCAAGTCCCACGGTGAACTCGATAGATCTAACGATGCCTTCTCGGAAACATTGATATTATTGTTCCGTCAGACCAGAACAGTAATAATGTCAGTCTCCCAAGTTGACTCGTGCAAATGAAATTCATTGAGATCTTCCGTCACAGATCGCACTTCTCGCCCTCGCTGCCGTGGCTCTGGCCCGCCCCCAGCTGCAGCAGGCAACCCCCAAGCCCATCGCCATTCTCAAGCTCGCCAGTGACGTGCAGCCCGACGGATCCTTCACATACGAGTAAGTTTGGGCCTGGTCTGTTTCCAAGAGAACAAATTTTGAACGGAACGTTTCAACAAATTTTACCGTGCTTCATAACAGGTACGAGACCGAGAACGGCATCAAGGCTGACGCCCGTGGCAACCTGGTCAACGCCGGCTCCGAGAACGAGGCCCTGAACCAGCAGGGCTCCTTCTCCTTCGTCGCCGACGACGGCCAGACCTACTCCATCACCTGGGTCGCTGACGAGAACGGCTTCCAGCCCCAGGGCGCCCACATCCCCGTGCCACCCCCAATCCCAGAAGAGATCCTCAAGGCCCTTGAGTACAACGCAGCCCACCCCGAGGAGGACGAGGAAGTGTCCAAGAGGCGGAACTGAAGCGTACATGATAACTAATTATTTATATCCAGTCAAAACTGTACCTGATAAAGCAGAAACGAACCGTTACCATTAGTTTAAGAGGACCTATGGGCCTAAAACAAACATATCGGACAAATTTTTGTAAATGCAACTGTGACAAATAAACAAAAAATGAAAATATAATTTCTGCCCTGCCGTTTGTCCCAACTACGTTCCAAGGTCAGCGTTAACCTGTTTGTGATGACAGCATTCATTTCATATGAATGGATGTCCCGCAACCTGTCACCTTGCGTGCCATCCGGTTCCCTCCAAAACGGAGAAAGTCCAATGCTCCCTCCTCGGTCAAGGCCGCCGAATTTGGGGAATCTTTCCTAGAGCGATGAAAAACAGCGGGTAGCCATGAAATTTTTCCACGATGCAACAATACCAATGTGTTTTGGCATACATCGCGTCTCTGCTCTGCCAAACTGGTGACAGTAAACTGACGGGTCTGCCCGCGCCTCCGTTGGCCTGGCCGCCGAGTGGACAGTGCCACCCAAGGCGTGACCCTATCGAAACCGCGACATACTCTACACCAGCGAATTCCTCCCGCAAAACTAAATAATGCAGTGGCAAACTTACAAAGGGGGCAAGAAAATCGCAACGTCACTGATCAGAGAAAAAAAAGGAAAACAAACAGAAAGGGGGGGGGGGGATTTAATAAAGTAAACGTTATTTATGCGAAACAAGGAGCACACAGTAAATTGCCTACGAACAATAAGTTCGTAATGCAAACCAATACGTTCGTAGCTTACGAAGGATTTTGAAGCGTTGTATTACGAACTACACTCGTGAGCAAAATTAAAGCGCCACTTTTTTGACAGGGCGTAATTTCGAAGTGTGATTAGGTAGGAGGTTGCCGTTTGGCAGGAAGATAGGCTCATATGTTGGCATCAGACCCCT